>NC_050518.1:32420120-32447867 GCF_002922805.2 Oryzias melastigma
GGGGCAGAGAGAATTGACAAAGACAACATTTGACCTGAGCTGCTTCTTCTTGACAGTGTTGCTGGAGCCTATCCCAACCACTGTTGGGTGAGGTGGGGTCCACCCTGAAGAGGTTGGAGTCTGTTGAAGGGCCACACAATCACACACACACACACAGGGACCATTTAGAGTCATTGATTAACCTGTGGAGCATGCTTGTGAAATCTGAGTTCCTGGAAAACTTGCACGAGGAGAACTCCACACAGAGAGGACCCAACCAGGACTTGAACCGGGCCCTTTTACTCTGAAGTGAGAGTGCTGACCACTACACCAACGTTCAGCTTGCCATCACTATCATAAACCTAAAAAAGGACCTGTTTTTGACCAGTTTCCATCCAGAGGCCGAGGGTGGGGGTGTGGGGGTGGGGGTACGTTTTGGTTGCATCACAGGGAGGAACCAGAAATGAAAACACGACAGAACTATGCATAACAGCCCGGGTTCTGTTTCAGTTCCTTCTCTCAGCCTGCCCTGGTTGCTGGCGTGCTCATGTGGGAGGAGCCTCTTCAGACTTACTCTCAGCAGACTCAGTTACAGTGAAACCTGGATTCTCCAGAACCAAAAGTCCAGTTCTGTTCACGATCCAGCAGAAGCGGTTCTGACTGGTTGCCCTCCTGAGTCCTCCTGCTGCAGTTTGGAGCGTGACTGCAGGTTTCAGGCTAACTAGAACAGAAGACGTGAAGCAATTCTAGAGAAACTTTCAAACTCAAACTTTATCATCTAATAAGTGAAGCAGACACAAGCCAGACTGACTGTGAAGATGATGGAGCTCAATGAGATGAAGAACCAAGAGGTGCAGCCGTCTTTCACCAAATGTTCTGGCCAAAAACCTGAATAATGAGAGGAGAAGAACAGAAGCTTAAAGCTGCATCTGGTTTCTGCCAAAACCCGAGACGGTTGTTGTGAGTGGCTGGTGCCGGCTCAGCAGCATCATCTCCTCTGGAGAGAACTCCCAGCTCTGCAGAGCGTCCAGCAGCTTCTCACCTGTTTGTCCATTCTGCAGAAGATCACAGCAGACTTCAGCATCCTGAAGGTGGTCCTGGACCTGCGGATGCAGAGGCCTTCTGCTGTGCAGACCAAGGTAAGTTCTGATGGAGATGAAGATGCTGCTTTGACATGTCTGGGCTTTTGTATGGAGAGGAAATACACTCACCCCGATGTGTCTGTAATTCCTGATTTGTAACTCATACAATACATTTTGTTTATAAGTACAATAATTATGAAATCTCGTAGGTCGTGACTCAAATCTCGTGGGTCGAAGCTCAGATCTCCTGGTTTGCGACTCAAATCTTGTGGGTCGTGACTCAGATCTCGTGGGTCGTGACTCAAATCTCGGGAGTCGCGACTCAAATCTTTTGGGACTCAACTCAAATCTCATGGGTCATGACTCAAATCTCGTGGGTCGTGACTCAAATCTTGTGGGTCATGACTCAAATCTCGTGGGTCGTGACTCAAATCTTGTGGGTCGTGACTCAGATCTCGTGGGTCGTTACTTAAATCTTGTGGGTCGTGACTCAAATCTCGTGGGTCGTGACTCAAATCTCGTGGGTTGCGACTCAAATCTCGTGGGTCGTGACTCAAATCTCGTGGGTCGTGACTCAAATCTCGTGGTTTGCGACTCAAATCTCGTGGGTCGTGACTCAAATCTCGTGGGTCGTGACTCAAATCTTGTAGGTCTCGACCCACATCGGTGAGCTGTCACAGGTTAGCCATGGGCCTTGTGGATCTTCCAGTTTGGTAGAAATATATTTTCACTAAGAATCTTTATATTAAGGAAAAAATTCTTGTAAATTAGACATGTTTTCTCAAACTTTTTAACTATTGAAAACTTTTTTGATAATATTTTCCCTGCAAAACAAACTAGACCTTTTATGTTGAAGTTTCAGTTTTATGCGATGTATCATGTAAAAAGGTGTTTTCATTTGTATTTCTTACTCTGCTTAACATTTTGGAAGTACAGTAAAACCTCAGACTTTGATTTTTGAACGCCATCCTCTCTGCAGGATCAGTATCAGTTCATCTTCACCGCCGTCATCAGCATGTTCGAGCAGCTCCTGCAGCCGTCCCCGCACCACCTCTACTGCAACTCTTCAGAGGTGAAAACCCCCACCAACACATACTGTAGCCGTTCACGGGATTGGAGGAAGTAGCTGCAGAAACAGGAACTTCCTGTTTGAAAAGTGTGACATTCAGATTCACTGCAGCTAGTTGAGAAACATCTAGACAGAGACGAACTGAGGCACATCAAGACGAGGACATGCGCTGACAAGTAGGTCCAGCCAACACACACTGACTCACACTCACATCTGAGCTGCTGACGGACAGAACTGAAAACATCTCAGGTCCTCCTCTCCTTCATTCAGGCTTATCGTACCAGAAGAACCAAAACTCTGTTTGTTATAAAGGGAAACATCAGCAGTTACAGACTCCTCTCTTCCTCTTTCCCTGATCCTTCTCATTCACGCTCTTTATCACTTCATGATCATTGACCCACAGTGTCAGAGCAGTCCGGATCTGACCGACCATCTCCAACTCAAACAGATCTGTTACATTTGATCCTCCATGGGTGCTCTTTATCCAGAAACAATCCTGTCAAATTCTTCTCTGAGGCCTTTTGTGAAAACAAAACAAGTTAAATTACACGTTTGATTTATTTTTATTTTAAGCCATACTCACCTTTCAAGCAGTCTATTTAATTTATTCTTTTTAAGTTTGTTGGTTCAAAAGTTCCAGATTTGAAGTCATTTGATGATCTAAGGATTCTACTCTTCAGGACTTCAGAAGTTCATCCAGAACATGTTACAATAGAATGGTTCTTAAAGATAAAATGACAGGCTTCTTATCTTCTAGATCACATGTGTCAAAGTCAAGGCCCGGGGGCCGGATCCGGCCCTCCGGGTAATTCCGTTCGGCCCTCCAGATCATTTTATTCTATTGTTATTAATGACTCAATGTTATCTTGAGCTCATTTATAACTTGTACAATTTTGACAAAATATATTTTTATGGAGAGTAAAATATTGAAAGTTATTTAAGGTTTAAGTTGATTTATTCTGGAATAATATTCCTGCCTTTTTATTATTCATAAATATGTTAAAAAGTTACAGTTTTAAAGTTTTAAAAATTGGCATTCTGCAGCTTTTTGGACTATTTTGGAGTTTAGCTAATATTTCATTCTAGGTGTTTTGGCTAATTTATGCTTTTTTCCAGTTTTTTGGGGTATTTTTTTAGTTTAGGATTTTTTTGGGGGGGTTGGGGTTTTTTTAGGCTAATTTGGCATCTAGCTAATATTTTAGCTAGCTATCAGCTTCAATGTTTTTAACTACCAATTTCAGCATCTTCAGTGGTCAAATTCAGTTTCCGGATTTCACACTAGCATTATCACAGGTAATGCTATATATCTAGTTCATTATTACGTTAAAAAGTTACAGTTCTAAAGTTTTAAAAATGTAGTTCTAGAGTGTTAAATAAATGTTTATCCTGTTCGGCCCGTGACCTCAGGTGTGTTTTAGATTTTGGCTCCCTGTGTGAGTCAGTTTGATGCCTCTGTTCTAGATTCATTCATTCATCTTCTTGACCGCTTTGTCCCTTTCGGGGTCGCAGGTGTACCAGAGCTTAACCCAGCTACTGATGGGCGAAGGCGGGGTTCACCTGGACAGGTCTCCAAGTCTGTCACAGGGTCTCAATCACACCCATCCACTCTCACATTCACACCTAGGGGCAATTTAGAGAAAATAATGAAGCATGTTTTTGGATGGTGGGAGGAAGCCGGAGTCCCCGGTGAAAACCCACGCATGCACGGGGAGAACATGCAAACTCCACACAGAAAGGTCCCAGTTGGTGGTTCTGTTTCAGAAACCCCAGCCGGGATTTGAACCGGGGCTTTCTTGCTGTGAGGCAAGAGCGCTAACCACTGCACCACTGTTCACCCCCTGTTCCAGATGAGCTTCTAGCAATGGACTTTATCCTGAGATGATTGTTGGAAGCGCTTTCACCATGATAGACCTGCTGCTCCAGGTGGTTAGCTCTTCTGAATGTCCGGCTGACTTCTGATTCGTGGGTGGAACGTGAAGTTAGAAGAGATCTGACAGAAACACATTTTTGTCCAGAAATCACCTTCTCCTTTGCTGCTGTGTGAGTCTGGTTGAGTTTGTGAAGCGAGCACCTCCATGATCAGTGCTTCATCCAGGACTCTGTGAGGAAGGATGAGCTGTAAAGTGTCGTCCTTGTCCTCATCTCATCTGTTTTGTCTTTGTTGATGTGCCGTTGGTGAGCACAGACTAAAACATGTTGGGCCTCCTCCACACAGACTGGCTTGAGTTCCTGCTGCTGTTGTGTTCTCAGATACTCCTCAGTCCGTGCAGCTACAAACCAATGAAAACCCCCCAGGTGTGCCTGTTTCCCGTGAGATGATTCATCTTCACATCGTGTTCATCTTCAGGCATGTCTCTACTGTAATTGTAGCCGCTCTTTTACTCGTCCTACCAGCCGGTGTTTGCTGTGATGTGAAGAAACAGAGTTTGTGCCAACAACCATGACTCCACATCACAGAGATTATGTAGTCATTCTGAGAGCTCAGTCATGTCAACTCAACTCCAGTTCAAACCTTTTAAAGATTTTAGATGATGAAAAAAATATTTCTGTTCTACAAGAGGTCCAGTTAAAAGGACTGTTCTGTAGAAAATTCCACTTGGATTACAGAGAACCTTCATTGGGATTTAGTAGGGCTGGGTTGATCAAACCGATCAATCGACCTGAACTTAATAAATCAATAATGGATCCATAAAAGTAGAGATCGATCCAATGTACAATGCTAAAGTCCGCTAGCTTGATGCTAAAGTTTAAGGGGATTTCCCATAGGAGGGCTAATGCTAACGTTCAGTCGACATAAACATACATTCTGACATCACATTAATATGAATATCTTCAAAACAGTTTTTGATTATTAATGTATTTCTAAACAAATGTCTAAATGTGTAAATCTGTAAACTTTAAATTTAGTTGAATCGAATTGAGTGGATTGAAAGAATAGAAAAAACTCTGAATCAAATCAAATCAATTCTAGAAGTTATTGCTGATACCCAGCCTATGAATTATACTGTAAATGTTGGTGGATCGTAAACACAGATGGTCTCCTTGTCAGGCTGATCAGGACAAAACAAACATCTATTTACCATCAAACCTTCCTCTCTTCCCCGAACTCTAACATGGCACACTCACACATTTTTATGCAAATAGACACTCACACATGTGCGAAGTTCAGGACACCACATGCAGACCACCTCTGGTTCTCAAGAGCCACACCTCTACTCATGTCCTAGATCTCCTTGCTTTGCTTTCTGATGTGAATGATCCCGTTCCACGGTCAGATCAGTGGGAACAGCTGGTTTAGAAACCAACCGCCACAGGTAGAGCGTGCTGGAACACAGGCGGTGTTGTGGCTCTTGAGAGTCCAGGGCTGCAATGGAAACTAGTTTCTGAGGTCTGATTGCTCCAGGTTTGGCTCTAGCGTGAGGCTTGTTGGGGAGAGTATCTGGATTATTTGTTTTTTATTCTCTCAGTTTAGCACATCCTCCAGGAACGATTTGGCATGAAACACCATAAAAGGGTTCATGATCCTATGAACAGAGCTTCTGTGATCCTTCAGGCACTCAAACTCTTCACTGCCACAAGGGGGAGGGGCATATCATGAAGAGGGATTTATCAGCCAATCACTAACGAACCATGAAACCAAAGTGCTCAGGGACAGCCGGAACTGTACCTGTACAACAAACCTGTACAGCTGGCTCCAAATCTCCATCTTTGTTGTACCGCTAATGCTAGCATGCATTTGAGAAGAGCTATAAGCTAGCGAGAGAGAGTGTGAGTAAAGGGATGATGGGAAATGAGTGCAGGCTGACTCCTCATCCTCAGTCCCGCCCAAAAATATATCTTTTTTTTAGAGTTGAACTTCTAATGAACTCCTGCCGCTCTAGAGAAACTATGTCTTAGAAAGCAGAATAACGAAAAGACCACTTCAAAAGATGATCAGAGTGGGTTTCCAGTCTCAATATCATCAGTCAATTCCCCGATAATGAAATAGTTTGCCGTCCGATTGCATTAGTTAGAACAAATGAACAGACTTCCAGCAGAAGATGAACCGCACAGGGTTACTGACTCCGCCCTCTGGACATAATGAGAGGTAAAATAAAAGCAAAACAACCTTCAAAAGTGTTCATGCAGAAGGCGTATTACTCCCTTCAAGATTCACAATCTTCTATCTGCAGAACAACACGATTGATAAAAACCTCACACGCCCCTCGGAGGAGACATGGAGAATGACTTTTTTAGACATTTAGGTTGTTAAAAACGTCATAATCATCATTAAAACGCTACTGGGAACGTTTCTTTAAAGTAAAACAAATTGTCAAACGGAACTTTAATAAAAATTGTCACAAACAACAAAAATTAGGGAGAAATAATTTTATCCAAATCTTCATTTATTTGACTTCAATTTATTACACATTTTTTTAACTTTTTCGTGACAATTACAGTTTTTTCTAGACGTTCCACATTGGAAACAGAATCCCTTTAAGCCTTCCTCACAGCGGTCTGCAGGTGAAGAATGGACACATCTGTGAAGGTCCTGCAGTCAATTTTAAGATGGTTTAAGACGAGCCTGTAAGGCTAAAATGTTCATGGACATTTTTTTCAGCTGTGGGCATCAGGCTGGTTAAAGCTTTAACAACTCTTCAGTGTAGGTAACGGGGAGGTGGGAAACTCAAACGTGTCTCACGGATTTTTCGTTTTTATTCATTTTTTTTACGCCTCAATAAAATAATCCTGTGAACTGCAGGAAACGGCGGCTCATTTGACTGCAGTCAATGTGAAGATACCATCTTCTCTTCTCCAGAACCTGAACTAGACACTAGGAACAGATGAGGGTTTAGTGCATGTGCAGCAGAGCTGTTGATGGAAAGAAGATCATTCATTCAGACAGAGTCTGTCCAAGACAGTTTGATTGATTTAAAGGAGAAATACTCGGAAATGATTTCTTTTTACATTTGTTCTCTTTCAGAAGAAACTACATGTTAAATCTCAATAAACAGGATTTTCACTGGAGGGGAATTTAATTCCTAAAACAACTCTTCGGCAAACACCATATTATTATGCAGCTATGTGATTATTGTGATTGTTGAGGCAGACAGTCTGACTAATCACAGGTATGCAGACACCTGTGATGATAATTAGATGACACCAGTTTATTCATTATTTTCAGTATTTTCTCGTTGAGCCCCTGAGAGGATGAAGTACTTCAGTTTGGGTTTTGGTCATGTTCTCTTTGCCGTTTTCCTTCCGTCTGTCACTCCAGGTTTCAGATGTAAACTTCACGCCGCTGTCTTGATTTCTGTTAATCCCCTCAGAGTTTTTCAGTTTGTCAGGTCCTGTCTCTGCTTTGTCACGTTCTCGTTTCTCCTGGGTTTTTGGCATGCAGTCTGTTTTTCTTCCACTTCTTTTAACTATTCACTCAGCAACAATTCAGAATCGGTCTGATTGGTTAATTATAGGTACATTTGTATCAATGATCTTAGTAGTTAGTTTTTTTATTGACTTTCAAATGATCTGCAGCTATGAAACTCTAAATAGATGGTTTTGCTCGTTACCAATCAGAACAAACTCTGATATGAACGCTGCAGCTGGAGACCAGACATGAAAGCGACTCGAGATCTCTACTAAACTGAAGGAAATGACTTGTTACTGACGGAATGGAACAATCAAAAACCCAGTTTACAGTCACACTAACATTTTAGTGTGAAGTGATGTAAATATGTATTTACATTCTCCCTTGAGGTGACTAACATTTCTCTAGGTGATGCAAACCAGAACATCAACATGATGACGAGAACACTCCTAGAAAACTGCTATAGAAATTGGTTTCCATTTACTGTAATATCGGTCCTGAATAAACTCAGACTTTAAGGAAGTCATTTTGTGTGAGCCTAACACAGGTGTGTACGACTCCACGAGGACCAATCAGGCTTCTTGGATTCAGCCGATCTCCCAATAATCCTCTGGGGAAATGTCAAAGGACGTGTCAGGAATGATCATCCACCATTTGTTCCTTTCCTTCTCCTGCAGACATTTTTTTTTATTTATTTAACCTTTATTCTACCAGGAAATGAGATTAGATCTCGTTTTCAAAGGAGACCAGGTGACGTCTGTCTCCAGGTGGTCTGAGTTGTTAGTTTTCTTTCTTTTTTTAATTGTAGAATTGTTATCACAACATGATAAACACAATCATTTCCTGTTTGCAGCTGAAAAGACCCGAGAAGACGACCCCGATAACCCCGACCTCCCCCCACAGCAGGTACAACAGCACCCACCTGTTTATCTTCCTGTTTGTCTGTTTGCATACCTGTATGTCTGTCTATATCTTCACACCTGTCTGTATCTACACATCTGCACACCTGTCTATATCTTCACACCTGTCTGTATCTACACACCTGTCTGTATCTGCACACCTGTCTGTATCTACACACCTGTCTATATCTGCACACCTGTCTATATCTACACACCTGTCTGTATCTGCACACCTGTCTATATCTGCACACCTGTCTGTATCTGCACACCTGTCTATATCTGCACACCTGTCTATATCTGCACACCTGTCTATATCTACACACCTGTCTGTATCTTCACACCTGTCTGTATCTGCACACCTGTCTATATCTACACACCTGTCTGTATCTACACACCTGTCTGTATCTTCACACCTGTCTATATCTTCACACCTGTCTGTATCTGCACACCTGTCTATATCTACACACCTGTCTATATCTTCACACCTGTCTGTATCTGCACACCTGTCTATATCTACACACCTGTCTGTATCTTCACACCTGTCTGTATCTGCACACCTGTCTATATCTACACACCTGTCTATATCTGCACACCTGTCTATATCTACACACCTGTCTGTCTGCACATCTGCCTATAAGAGCAGCTTCAGTCTCAGGTGTTAAACGAGCTTTTCTTCAGCTTCCTCTCACCCCTCATGTTATCATGTTACCATGGAAACAAGGCTGAGTGAGTGCATGGGGGTAGGAGGTGAAAAGAACAGAGGAAGTGTGAAGGGGGGGTGTTAGAAATAATGGTTGACGGTTGAAACAACGATGTGGCTGGTGGCTGTGATGGTTTGAATTCCGGCCTTCTGTGTGGCTGTCTGTGTTTACCTGAAGTCTCCTCCCACCTCTCACCTGTGTTCATCCACCCGACCTCCTACGGCTTTAGCCACGCCTCCTTCCATGGTTTTAATCGTTCTCCTGACGCTAACATTGAAGGTACTACAGAGTACGAGGAGAAGGAAAATCAAAAGTTTGATTGAAAAAGTCGTAAGAGGAGGAGCTGAGGAACCCTGCAGTTGGAGGCGGAGTCTCAGATCAGGTAGTCGTGATGACCTCTACTGGCTCTTCTGCCTCTCAGAGGCCAACCAGCTCACCTGGTGAGACGGAAGTGACTGCTGTTGCTATGGCGACCACAGTCAGCTGAGGGAGGAAGTGGGGAGAAGATCTACTTCCTTGAGGTGTAAATATTCAGCAGCAGCTGTTGATGTGGTGGCTCAGCTTCACACTTCAGGTTGTTCTGAGCACGCCGTTGGCGTGGAGGACAGCGTCTGCTGGGCTGTGAAAGTCTCCGTGGTGCCTTCGCTTCACCCACGCGGCTCGCTGGCCTGAGGACCACCTGTGAGCGTTCCTCTGTTCTTCTCTTTGCAGTTTTTCTTAAATCATTCATGAGGTTTGAAGTAGTTTTAGCCTTCGACCTCATCTCTCCTCTCATGTTTCTGAGCTCGTGTCTCAGGATTTGTTTCTGGTGGATTTTGTCTCCATGTGGTCAATGCTTTTGAGCTGTTTGAAGGCATTCCCCCCTCCCTGAGGGTTCAGACTGGATGGCCCCCGGTGGGATGCAGCGGCGTCCACACCCTGCAGCTTCAGCCTCTGTCATGCATTTGAATGAGGAGTTTTTCTGTAGAATTCTGATCTCAGATCTTCTCTCTGTGGATCTGCAGAGGTCTTTGTTCTTCTGTCTCTTTATTTCTCAGCAGATCTTTCATGTCACAAACATCCAGTCTGTCTTTTTTAATTACATTGCAGTTTTTAGAAAAGCTACAAACCTGAGAAATACAGAGAATTGAGTTTAAAAACCTCTCTGAGTGGTGAAGTGACAGAGTGCTGATGAGGAGGAGCAGAGATGAAGATGAGATGACTGGCATGTGTTTGTGCATCAGCCGTCTGCTGGAGTGACTGGAGCCACACCTGCATGCTTTCTTCTTTCCTCAGAGGGGTTTTCCACAAACTTCCCTCCGTCTTTCCTTCTTTAAGCCGCGGCTCTAACAGCCTAATCCAGCATCCAGACTAAAGAGCGGCTTCTGGAGGCCGATTCAGAACACACGTTTGTTTGTGTTTGTGCAGCTTCTCACATCTAGACTAACAACTTCTGTTCAGACATGAGCTGCAGCAGAACTTAGATTTTTATAAAAATAATCAGAAATCCAGCTGTTATGTTCTCATCCCAGCTGAAGTCTACAAACGTCTTTGCTTAAAACGAGCTTTGAGTTGTTGGTTTTCCTAAAGTTCAGACATGTTTGTAACATTCATCCTAACCCATGAAAAGAAAAATTCCTGCTTCAAACTTCAGCAGGAAGGAATCCTGCAGAAAACTCTGCAGCGTTCTGCACTCTGCTGGATGTTTGAACGTCCATAAACAATAAACTTTTTCTAAACTGATCTTAACTTTCACCGGTGGATTTCAAACCCTAACCGGAACAAACTTTCATTTAAAGCTCAAACTAACTGGAGCAGATCTCTGTCTCCATGTCATCAAACGTCCGGACAGGCGTCCAGCACCAGGACGTCCGCCGAGTTATCTCTGACTGCAGAAGAATTTGACTAGATGAAGAGATGGAGTTTTTCTTCCTGCTGTCCTCTGTTCCAGCAGCTGCTGCTTTCAGAAGCTCTGATGACAGAGAAGAACATGGAGTTCGTTCCTCTGACTGTCACATCTGAGTCTGTTAAACTCACTGAGCCACGCTTTCATGATCCGAGGGTTTCATGAGTCTCAGTTCTCTGGTGGTTTGATTATTTTTCTTCATAAACACCTTTGTCACTTCCTGTTTTTGTTTTTTACTTCCTCTCTTTGGTCTGTGGTCGCATTAGCAATGAGCCATTAGCAATGAGCAGAACCACAGTCCCTCTTTTGTTCCGGCGAGTCGTCACACCTGTCTTCACAGAAACATGTCTTGTCCAGACCAACCAGTGCAGTGTGAATCTCTCTGAGGGGGAGAAAGGAAGAGAACTCGATCTGTTAAACATTTTGGGGGGTGTTTATGAATGGGGCGGTAACGAGTATCCGGGTGCTCGGATACTCGCGATCTGCTCCCGAAAACTCGAATATTTGTGACGTCCAAGATCGCTGATTCACGATCTTTATAAAAATAGTAGAGTGTAGTAAAGTAGAATTCAGGAACGATGTTCTGTTGCTCTGCAATACAGAATAATGTTGGATTTTAAGCTTATAAACTAAAACAAACCTGAATGAGCAGCGCTATTGTCACCGGAGATAAACAAATCTTCATGTCGGTAAAACTTCAGATTTTCAAAGTAAAACTGTTTAATTCCATTCAAAAACTGAGACTGAAGTTCTTTTCTCTGACATTAATATGTGTCTCTGAACAGCTGAAGGATGGATGTAATACTTGGAAAACACTTCTTAGAAAGTTTGTTAAAGTGAGAAAGTTTGTGGATTTCTGCTTTTTTACATTTTTTTAAACAGTCCCGTTTACAGTGAAGGGAGGAAGTTCTACGCTCACAAAGCAGCTACAAAGAAGGAAGTAGTTTTAAAGACGGCTTCTGGACAATAATTAATTTAATAACAAAACCTCCATGAAGAAATTGTAGGAACTGTTTGATTCCCTTTAGTGATAAATCCCCTGAAAGTGTCACAGATGAAACTGCAGAGTCTTTGTGGAAACCTCCAAATATGGACCTGCACCCTCACACCGGGACGTCTGCCTTCATTGGAGGGCTCTGGGCTGTTCTCGTGTCGCTCCTCTTCACTCTCTTCCTCAGAGGAAGAGTGATGATGATGATGATGATGAGCTTCCTCCACCTCTGTGTCAGCAGCTCCACCCAGAGACCCGTCATGAATGACACATACGCCGTGGTCAACAAACCCAAGAAGAGTCATCCACCTCCATCTGGCCACACCCCCACTCCTGCAGCCACGCCCACATCCAGCAGCGGAAGCAGGTGAGGTGAAACCTTCACCACACTTCACAGGAGAAGATCTATTTCATTTTGCTTTAAATACTTTCTGAGTGACAAACGTTTATCAAAGATCTGAGCTCCACTTCTCTAAAGGGGTTTTGGAGGACCTGTTATTTTAGTTTTGATCTTCTGACATGATGAAAGACTTCTTCAGGATGGAGCGCCCCCCCCCCCACAAACAAGATCAGGGGTCTGCGACCTGCAGCTCCAGAGCCACATGTGGCTCTTTTATTAAAGAAAATTAAAAAACAGTTTGTAAATGTTATAAAGTAACTATGAAGTAAGAAGTGAGAAAGTATAAAAGTAAACTAACTTAAACTTTAACTAATTTACAAACAGTTGAAGGACAGAACATACACTGTCAAAAGTGAAACTTTAGATCAATTCACAAAACTTCTGTAATATGTTACTTTTAAAAATATGAGCTTTTATCGAATTGGAATTTCATATGAGTAAGCCATCAAATCAAACTTTGAATTTGATGAAAACTAATATTTCAAATGTAACAAATTACAGAACTTTTGTTAATTGATCTAATGTTTCATTTTTTTCAGTGTATCACGAGTCAAACTTCAACATTTTTGTGCGTCCCGAACTACAGAAAACCAATGAACATCAATAAGTACAACCAGCATGAAGACGGATCGGATTATTAAACATATTTTCTATTTTTGAAGTGAAGTGTGTTGGAAAAACATGACAGGAGTCACTTTATTAGCATTTTGGTTTGTTAGATTTTACATTTCAAGTAGAGATGCACCAACAACAGTGAAATGTACTATTTGTATTTAATCTCTGCTGACATTACACTCACTACTACGACTTTTACTGCATTGAGGTAGTCATACGTGACAGGATGTCTTTTATTTTGAAAGGAACTTCTGTCAAAAGTTAAAAAGGCTATTTTCTTTTAACGTTTTATTCATGCAAAATGAACACAGTTCATGTATATTTATCATAGTGGTAACAATGGCATGAATACAAATCCGTGTTTTGATTTAAGGGTGAATGAAGACTCTGTGGCTCTACTGGTTTGTAGTCAGTGGGAAATCAGCCAGAATGACTCTTCAGAGCTGAAGGTTGCAGACCTCTGACCTCGTGGCAGCCCAGCATTTTCCAAACTCTTCCTCTGTCCGCTGGGCGTCTTTTTCCAGTTCCTTCTTTAGCCACACCCCCTTTCGGTTTGTGTGACAGCCCCAAAAAGGGTCAGAATCCGCCCACGATGACTGACGTCAGAGGAGTGGAGGCGGTGCAGGTGGGGTAACGTGGCGTGTAGACAGTGGAGGTCGTTTGTTGTGTGGCGTGATTCCCACACGGCCATCACCGGACCACGATGACCACGATGACCACGATGAGCCGATGACCTGATGACCACGATGACCACGATGACCACGATGACCACGATGACCACGATGACCACGATGAGCCGATGAGCCGATGAGCCGTGCAGGGACAGACACCATCACTGACTTTAGAGTTTTTATAGATTTTGAATGTTTATTTGTTTATTGGTGATACCAGTTCAAATAATATTCCAAAAGAAAAAAAGGTTCAGAGTCAGACAGAAGAAATTCATCTTAATAAATAATCCCAGTCTGTTCCTGATCCGATCGAGCCCTTCTTCCATTTCTTTTCATTTCCATCCATCACTGTAAATGATATTTAATGTCTTTACCTGTGCAGATGGACGTGGTTCAGAGAGGTGAGCTCCACTCACCTGAACATGTGAGATCTCAGAGGAAACGGATCCTCAGTCATTTCTGTTTCCTCTCAGGTCGCTGCCCTTCTCCCATCACTATGACAACGAGCCCTCGGGAGCGTCGGCCGCTCCCATCTACAGCACGGTCAAGCCCAAGCTGAAACCCCACAGCCTGCCCCCCTCCGCCACGCCCATCTACGACATAGCAAAACCCAGCAGGCAGTCGTGGGAGGGGCGGGAGTATCACCTGACACCCGGTGGGTCAGGCGGGCTTCATGCGGGTTCCAGGAGTCGGGTGACGTGTAGGATGTGAACGTGTCGCTCTTCTCTCCTGCAGCTGACAGTCCTTCACCAGCAGAGGCGGATCACGACTATGAGATCTTCTCCTCAGCAGGAGCCGCGAGCAGCTGCTCACCTGCTGGCATTGGTGAGAACACCTGCACACTCCAGCTTTCACACGTCTCTGCATCCGTTGGGCTGGAAGAACTCACTCAGGTCCCATGCTGCAGCTGCAGGATTGATAGTGTCTCAGATGCAGCGTCAGGACGGTCAGGAGGCCGTGTAGCTCCGCCTCCTCTGCTGTAGGTGGAGGGGAGCCGCTCGATTGTCCTGACATGTTCACAGGAGCAGCGGCGATGAGACCGTGGTTAATCTGATCCTCTGTGGTTAAGATTAGGAGTTTCATCTGAGCACAAACTGGATGAAGTCGATTCTGTTCAGTTCACTAACTGACAAAGGAGCTGAGAATAGTCTGGACATGAGGGGAACCAAGAAGAGAAGAACATCAGTGAGATTGAATCCATCAGTAGATTACAGTCCAGCTGTGGAAGTCCCTGGATCAGACACTGGATCAGATCTCAGCCTGACCAGTGAAGGATCAGCCACAGAATCACCAGACGAGGAGCTCCAGAGACTAGACTCTGACTGACGATCCCTCAGGAGGACTCGGGGGTGGATGTTCAGAATGGGGTGGAGGAGAATCTAAAAGCCTGTGGGGTGGAGAAACAACGATGATGAAGTTTAGAGAGAAGAGTCCCTGAAGCAGATGTAGGAGCAAAGCCTCCATCTTCTTTTCTACATCAGGAACTCTTAAAGTTGCAGTTCCTCCAAAGACCTCTAGGGGCTTCAGAGGAAGCAGTTTCTGGTTTACACCAGGGTTTCTGCAGCCTGTGGCTCCAGAGGAACATGCGGCTCTCTGGTTAAAATAAAATGTTTTATAAATGCTTTAAAGTAACTGGAAAGGGAAAAGTAAGTCGGTAGAAAAGATAAAGTAAATAAAACTTTCTTCAAATTATTCCCAAACGGTTGAGGAACAATCATCCAACGAGGATCCAGACAACAGCAGCTGTTATTCTCCATCAATCCTTTGTAGTTTATCAACGTCATTCTGACACGTTTGGACTTCATTTTCAGCTTCATTTATCACAGAAAATCTATTTACTCTCATTAACCAGAATTAAAGCTACGTGAAGTTATAATCCACTGGATTATAAAGCAGATTTTCTATTTTCTTTTCAACAAATTGAATGATTTAAAGTGTTCCTGGTGGTTTTAATATATGGTAGAGGTCACTTCATCAGCTCTGATTTAGGTTTTGTTGGTTAAATTAATGAATCTGTTGCTGAAATGAACCAGAAACAGTCAAACTAACAGTTTCTACCATTAATAACTGTATCCTTTACATTTGCTGTTTGACATGATCCTATAGTGTAGGATGTATTTTATTTTGAAAGGAAGTCATGCAAAGCTCTGTCTAAAGTTATAAACTATTCTTTTTTTTTAAAGCTATTTTCTCTTCAAGAAAAAACACAACAGTTCATTTAAATGAATCGTATAAATATAAATCAGAATCTTAATTTTTTAAAGGGTGAGTGAAGACTCTGTGGCTCCTACTGGGTTTAGAAATGGACCGAATGACTCTTTAAGGGTTGAAGGTTCAGACATCTGGTTTGGGAAACTGTCTGATGGTTTTTTCAACCTTTCATGTTATCAATCTTTCTTTACTGATAGTTTAATGTTTTATTTACCAGAGTTACAGTTCAAAGAAGGTCTTAATCCTTCATCCCTGGAGCTCCAGGATCATTCCAGGAGATTCTAAAGGAGAAAAGCGGCTCGGCGAGCCGCTTTTCTCCTTTAGAATCTCCTGGAATGATCCTGTTAACAGTTGAAAAGGTACAGTGTGTTAAAGATTTTGTGTTCAAGCGTCACCGGCGACGCCTGAGGTGTTAAAGGGTCAAACATCTTCTTCCTGACCCCTCCTGAAGCACCAACACGATCGTTTTTATCCGTTCTCAGGGTTCAACTGTCGCGTGCCGAAGCCCAAAGGACCCAGAAGTCCTCCAGCGCAGTGGAGTCGGCTAGAACGATGATCACAGAGGACGATGGGACCGACTAACCCAGAACCAGTTCTGAGCTCATGTTTGAGTGGTTTGGGTGTGTCAGATCAGCTGTGATCTGATTGGCTCTCACTGCGAATGAAGGATCAAGAACTGGAAAATTCACTAAAATTGCGGGTTTGTTTTTACTATGATTTTAATGTAATAATTGATTTTAAACATGTTCATCGTTCAAAAACTTGAGATACTTTATGCATTTGTAATGAAAGGTTTTAATTTTTGAAGAAAAAAATCTGTTGAAACTATATTCCAAATATTTTTTAGGATAACTCACTTGAGACAAAAGCCGAGTTCATTCTGAAATTCTTCAAAGCACTTCTTTTTTTTTTACTTTCTCCAGTAAATGTGGAGTGTTAAGTGTACAACTTTCAAATATTTAGAGAAACTCCAAATGTATTATTTTCTTTTCTCACCAATAATGTATAAATGCCCACATCTGAAGGAATGATTCAGTAAAGAGGAAAATGAAAATGTTTCTGCTCATGTCTTCAGTAAAAACGTGTTGAAATGTTGAGGCTGAAGTTCCAAAGAGAACATGATCTCTCAATCCAGTAACTGAAACGATCTAAACGTGATTTTCCTCTTGAGGGGAAGCAGATGGCATCAATTATTTGTGCTTCACACATAAATTTAGTTTCTATTGGAAAATAATTGGCCTGTCATGAACCGCCGATGCAGACAGTGGCCACCAGGAGGCAGCACAGGAAGTTGGAAGCAGCGGAGAGGCTGATGGAGAAAGCAGAATGTAAATGTAACTGATGCATGAATCCAAATCACACATGGAGGCTGGAGGAGGCGGTTTGAATGAAAATGTTTCTGTGATCACTCAGTCTGTGTGAACGCGTACAGCTGCATTTGTGAGGACAGCTTCACCTTTCATGAGGACGTTAGGTTTGCTCTTCAATGACATGTGACCTGCTGTAGGTTAGTTAACTCAGCACTCAAGCAGACGGTGCGAGGAGGAGCTCCCTCGCCATGTGTACGGCAGGCGGCCAGCCTGGTTTCAGCTTCTGAGCTGCTGAATTGTGTTGTTTGTGATTAGTCTATTTACTCTCCCAGATCACTTCTGGATCTGGATTCTGCAGCTTCTACTTCTACATTCTCCAGGGAAATATTAATCATTCATGTTAATAATATTTTTTACATGGGTCCTTCCTGTTGTGACAACAGCATCCATCTCCTCTTGGAAACAAGTTCAGCCTCTCACAGTCTGAGACTCGCCCTACAGAGACGTCCTGAGCTGCCTTCATGTTCCTCCTGGTTGCTGTGAATCTTCTCCCAACCACACTAACTTCATGGATCCAAAGTGGTTTTAGCTTCTGCACTCCGTGTTTCTTCAAAGGAACACTTTTAAAGCATTTACACCGCTCCTTTAAGTCACAGCTGTCCTTACAGGTGGACTCAGGCTGTCTGCAGGTGAAAAATGGGCACACCTGTACGCAGGTGAAATGTCAAGCTCATCGACTGCTCAGTGAACCTGTAGAGTTCTATGACCCTGCAAGCAAAAGGTCGTAGCGAACACCTTTACAACACACGAGTCAGAGTGAATAGCGGAGATGACCAACACGTCCTCATCCCAAACAAATCACATATTTGATTTCTGTGTCTCTTTTGGTTGTTTCTAATAATAATATACATTTTATTTATATGGCTCCTTTCTTGGCACTCAAGGTCGCCTCACAGTACATAAATAAAAGCATAAAAACACAGCAATAGCATCAAACACAACAGTAAGTCAACAGTTAAAATTACAGGTAAGTGTCAGGTATTGAATACACTGTGAAAAAGTTTTTAAAAAGTTTTTTTGTCCCCAGCTTGTCTTCTTTTGATGTGCTGGCTGTTTGTGAGCTCAAGGGTCCGGAATCCTCAGGACGCGGTACCGGTCCTCAGGCTGCGTCCAGCACTGCTATCCTAACCCAGACACGGTACGGGGCGTGAACGGTCCCGGACGCGGTACTGGATGTGGTACCGGACATGAACCGGTACCAGGTTTGGGTTATGCCGGAACATCAATCTAAATGCACAGTTTTTTCATCCTGTATTTTTGTGTTGCAGATATAAAATTGTAATTCTATAAAGTTGTTAGTGAATTTCATTTCATTCTGTACATAAAAACAAGACTTTTATTCTGGAGTCTACATTATAAACACATGTGCATAGACAGGATGAACATAATCTGGTTAATTGTGTGTGTGTAGTGTGTCCCGTCTGTGTGCTACATGACCATAAAAGCCGGTTGTGCGTCCGCCGTGTGTCGGCGATGATCTGACGTGGAGACTGCAGGTTTTCAGGCTCCAGGATTATGAAGAACAAGATTAAGCGTGCTCGCACAGGCACAAACGCTTTCATCATCTGTTGCGTTTCTTAACAACCGCAGAGTGTAACTCTTCCATGTGTGCCCTGCTTTACCACTAAACACACTGCACTCACTGCTACACAAACACACACAACGCCGGGTTCTGGGTTCAGGCTCCTTAGAGGAGGACAGACCACAGACGTCCACCGAGAAAAACTCATGAAGAAGAAATGAAGCCATGCTGGAAATTAGAGGGCTGTCACGTTAGCTAAAGCGCTTTACAGCTGTGTGTAAATATATACACATACTGAGCAGGAGTGTATATATAGATGCAGTCCCTAAACACTTAATTAGGAACACCTGTTTAGTCTGCAGTAATTTAATCCCGCAGCTCTGCCTTCCTTTCTGCCCCTCACAGGTTCCTCACCAACAGGTTCTGAGCTGCTGGATTTGGAGACGATTCACACTCAGTTCTAACAAGCTGGGATGGATGGGGGACACGTGGGGCTGATGATCAACCAACCTCAGGACCTCTTCTATGAAGTGACCCCCATGAAGCTGGACACCAGTGGAGGTCACTGCTTCCTCAGATCTAACAAAAGAGGAACAGAAAAGCCAAAAAACGAATTCAGTCGAACAAAAAATCTCCTGTTGGTCCTTTTGTTAGCCTGCAGTGCAGACGTGTCTGTAGGAACAACCCAAATAAGTGAGGACTGTGATACTACAGCAGTAGAGCAGTTTCATCTTAACAAGTCATCTCATAATCTGAGGTTTTTGATCCGATTCATAGTCAATATTGATTCATTCTGATTGATCCGATTCTCTGACCTAAAATGGATCCGGGATTATCTTGATCCAAACTTCCCCTCAGATAAAAACCTGGTAGTGAACAGAAATGTGAAGTTTTCCAGATTCTTGTATTTCTTCAAGATAATACATTAAATCTGTGTACAAACAAACAAGAATGAATGTCAAATCCATGCACATTTTAGTTTGATAAAGTTGTTTTCCACATCAGGATAATCCATCATTAGAACATTCCAGCACACTGGTCACAAGTCTTTACTAATTTCAAACAGTTTCTCCACATAGACCCACCAGAACATGTGTCTGGGGAAGTCTTCAGCAGGTCCAGTTTCTTACTTATTTTACTTTTGACAGCAACACATAAAGGATCCTTTCAAAATAAAATACATCCTGTGTCAAATAAGATCCTGATCCAGTTAATTTACATTAAGAATATGAGCTGCTTATCTTAATATTAGACCATTCTAACAATAGACTAAACCTTTAACCATCGTTTGTCTTTGTTATCTGACATGTTTGCATATTGGAAGAAGGGTATTTGCTTTTGATTTAGTGGTCACAAAAGACTTATACAAGAATACATATCAGTTTAAAAATATAATAATATCTAACAAAGTCATCATGCATTCAAATCATTTCTTCTTCAAAGCCACAATGGAGGGGTAGAAATGTGAAAGCTCTACAAGATAGAAAATGAACACACAAAGGAACAGCATGGAGGTGGTTGCTCTGATGAATGCAGCATCTCTGATGGAAGCTTCACTAGTATGAAGAAAAGCTCGAAAGTGTCTGGATTCGACGTGGTGGATGAAGGAGAAGGGTTTCCCGTCCAGGACAACACTATTATCAGCATCAGCAGTCATCTGCGCAAGTCTGACTCCTCTCCAGTAAATTGACAAGCTGTCTCACTCTCCCTCTGAAGCAGGAACGCTGCTCCGAGCTTTTATCTCCTCCAGACTTGATTACTGCCGTGCGTTTCCCTCTGGGAATCCTGTCAAAACTACTCAAGGACTTCAGTTTTCTAAACAGGGCTGGATTTTGATTTGTGTTTAAATCTGAACTCATCATATTTGCTCTGACATCTCAGGACTGGACCGAGTGACTCCTCCCCCATGGCGTTCCAAACAGGAAACTTCCTGAATTAAAGTTCCATTTGAAGCAGCCTGAACACTTTTTTAAACCAAGAGATGAACTGAGGAAGAGAAGAATACTGAAGAAGAGGTGGAGCTTTGGAGGACCACACCTGAAGCTGTCAGAGTTTCATTCAGGGCAGAATGGAGATGTATGGAAGGTGTATGACAGCTTTAGGCTGCGCGATGTGGTGGTGGTGGTGGGGGGGGGGGGTACACGATGCACATTATCAGCATTTTTTCATCCATTCCACTGTCTGATGTAAAAACATGTATGACAGGAAGCGGGATGGCGGCATGCGGAGGCTGTTTCCTTCATCAGCTACACAGAGGGTTCAGCATGACAACATAAACAAAAATAGACGGAAAAAAAGCCTCCGTTTGGATGACAGAGACCGAGTGAGACGGAAAAGGAGAACTAGTGAGAGACAAAGTCAAAGAGGGAGAAAAGTGGGATGATGAAGCGATAAAAGAGGGAAACAGAACAAGTGATGTAAGCAAAGGAGGAGGCCTGGAGAGAGATGGAGCGATAGAGTGATGAAAAGACAGAAAGTGATTTGAAAGAGAGTGATAAAACCGAGGGATACATGGAGGGGGAGCAGTCCTGCCTTGTTGCTAGGCAACTGAGCAGCTCCCCTTTGAAGTTTTCTGCCATTGTTTTTTTTTTTTTCAACAATCAGGTCACAGCCAGGCTCAGCAGTAACCATAGCAACCACCTCAGCACCACACCTGCTGGCCATCCTGTCCTCCAGCGGTGATCCACCTCAGGCGGACGCTGGACGCCATCAGCTGGAAGGACACCAACAAGTCCGGTTTTCTATGACAAACATTTTTAGGGCCCTTGGGGCCCCTGAGCAGCGTGTCTCGGTCCGTCCAATTGCCTCAAAGATTTTAACTTAGCTGCAAACTGATTACTAATCTCATTTTGAACCAGGAGTGACGTCGGTTCCTTTCTTCAGATCATCACTTAAGAAACACCCCCACCTTCTGAGAGGATCGGGGCGAGCGTTCACACAAATGAGGGAATCCAAACAAACCCGAAGATGAAATGTTCTGATGCTGCAGTCAGAGCTGACCGTTGAGCTGCAGATTTGAAGTCAGAGCAGGGACCCAAACACAGCAGCGTCTGCGTCAGGATCAGACTCTGGCTGTGGCAACGATCCGGTCAAGAGCCGAGCAGAACCCAGAGTCTGCAGACGTCAGAGGACTCAAACAAGAACTGAAAGAAATGACGGGAGGCGGATAAACCTCCAAGTGTTCTGGAGGTTAAACCTCACCAGCATGCCGCTCCTTCCCAGTCGGATGAGTCAGTCTGCTGATAGCATTATTCTCAGGCTCGTTCTATCGTCTGCAGCAGACCTGCTGCCGTCCTCCTTAAGACCTGATTCATGACAGGGAATGAAACTTTCTGTTTCATCTCTCTCCTCAAATCACACTCTCAGTAAAGAAGGTTTAAAGAGTGCTAAAAACTGTGTGACACTCCAGCAGATGTGTTGGATATCAGACAAACCTCAGGGTAACAGTCAGAGTAAAGACAGAGCGGTGGTTCTGGACCTCATGAAGGGTTCTGGAGGCTGAAGCAACAGCTGCAGGCACATACACGTTTCCATGCACATCTGAGGACACCTCACCACTAAACACACACACATACACGTTTCCATGCACATCTGAGGACACCACACAGCTACAGACACGCACACACATACACGTTTCAGTGCACATCTGAGGACACAACACCGCTACACACACACACGTGTTTCCATGCACATCTGAGGACACCTCACCGCTACAGACACGCACACACACATACACGTTTCCGCGCACATCAGAGGACACCTCACGCTGACGGACTCCACACGCCCTCATATTGTCATGCATGCTGCTGGTTGTTTCACGCCAACTACAAAGATTAATGAGAGATAGGCATCAATTTACACTGTGGGGGCAGAAGGAGGGGCTAAAAGGTTTTCTTCTGAGGGAAAAAATAACTGCTGAAGGAAACTTAAAAACACGTGTGAGAAAAAGTGTTTTACCTCAAACTGCTCAGCCTTCCTCCTCATCGCTGACGTTCCTACATCCTGAGTTGAGAAGGAGAAGAATGATAAACAGAAAAAAGAGGAAATCAAAGCAAAACCAACAAAGCAATAAAGATAGGGGCCTGGAAGCAGTAAAAAAAACATTAGAAAAGTGAGGATGGATCGAGAACTAGACCCTCGACTGGCTTTAATTAAGAAAATTACAGAGACCGACGGAGAGGGCAAAACCAGAGCTGTCAGCTGATTACAGGGTGATGGCGGCCCCAGTCTAAACCTGAACGTAGACCAACCCCAACGTTACGTTATTTTGGGCTCCAGCTGGAAACTGGGAGTTTGCCTCTGCAAGCTAACCACACGCCTGCAGGCTGAACCGGGCTGGCATTCACTTTTACTTCTCCGCTTCTAGAATGTTGAACTTCACGTTTATAGAATCCATGGCATCTTCATTTGACGTGTTTGTTCCTCCGTAGATTCATCAAATCATCTTTGACTGTCAGATCTGTGGAGCTTTGTTTATATCCTTGATTGGGGTTTTTTATAGGAGCTTCTTTTTGCTGTCAGTTCTCTTCTGGCTCTCAAGCAACCAATCAAACGAGCAATTATTCAATCAGTTAATGAATCGTTCCACCTACATGTATGCATCAATCTGTCCATTTATCTATCAACTCACTCATCCATTCCTTCATCTGTCGGTTTATATCTCAGCTCACATCTCCATCCATCTATCTACTCATCCAACCATCAATCCGTTTATCCCTTTATCAATCCTCTGCTCTCTGTAACCTCACCGTTCCTCTTCAGTTCCTCTCATTTACACACAGATTCCCTTCCTGCTGTTGCTGACCTTCGTTCCTCTCCTTTCCAGATCAATCCTCCACCTCTCTAGACGTTCCTCCACCTGCTCACACCATAGATCACAGTATCATCTGCAAACATCCTGATCCACAGATTCCTGTCATCAGTCAGTTTGATCTGAAACAAGAAGGAGCTGATTTTTACATTTGTACATTTGACACTGACTAGAATGAATCTTATATATTCTGTGTCATTTATGTCATCTGTGAATTAGCTTATTAACATTTAGAAAAAAAGGAAGATTTCGTTGTGTGGTGTTTACATATGAGGTTCACTAAAAGCTTTTAACAACTTGTAATCAAGATAAAATAGTATTGGAGTTAGACGGTGCTGTTCCTTCATCCACCACGTCTAATCCTAGCAGAGATGTTTGGCGTTTTTGTTTGAGCTGGAGATTTTCTCTGCTACATCCTCACAAAGGTACAGGTGGATGCAGTTCTTCTCAGACAGACAAATTGATTAGCTGTGATGACGCTCAGCTTCATTCTTCTTAGACCAGATTCATTCTTCACAACACCATTTTAAACACAACATGTTCTTGCTCTTTGGACTGCAGCTGTGGCAGTGATGCTACTGTTTAACAGCTACTCTGATGCTCTGTAATTGTGCTGCAATCAGAAATAGCTAATCACATTTTCTATAAAAGTGCATCTTTGTAACACTTTTTGCTGATTGTTGAATGTGAGGCTTTTCCCAGAACGACTTTGGCAGATGTTCAGAACAGGGTTTGATTGGACCGAGAGATGAGTTAAAGAGTTCAGTGAATCTTCAATGATGTAAAGAATATCATTCTGTTGTGGCTACAGTTTCCTTTTTGCATTGTGGAACACACTTATTCATTGTTGGATTTTCTTTTAGCAGTTATCAGGTTGTGTGTTATGAAGTTGAAGCGTTTTCTGCCTTTTTTAATTTGTGACAACAGGGAGACAAAGCCGGACTGACCCAAACCCAAACCCAGAGGCCATTAACGTTCTTGGAGCCACACCTGCATTATTCTGAACAATTAACCATCTATTGTCCTAAACGCAGTTTCCCTTTCGGGTTTTAGGATTGGCAGAGTCCAACCCAGTCATGTTGGGTGAAGGACAGTAAACCCTGGACAGATCGCCGGTCTGTCACTGGGTCTCACAGTCACGACTTTAGGGACAATTTAGAGCAGGGGTGTCAAACTCAAGTCCTCGAGGGCCGACATCCTACTGGTTTTCCAGAAATCCTGCCTCATCTGCTGCTGATTACCTGGATCAGGTGTGTTTGGCCAATAAGGAGCTTCAAAGGCAGGTTGGTTGGAAAACATGTAGGACACCGGCCCTTGAGGCCTGGAGTTCGACACCTGTGATTTAGAGTCACCAATGAATCTATAAAGCATGTTTTTGGACAGTGAGCCGGAGTCCTTGGAGAAACTCACACATGCATGAGGAGAACATGCAAACTCCACACAGAAAGGTCCCAGCTGGGATTTGAACCCTGAGTGCTAACCACTGCACCACGGTTCTGAATCTTTCTATTCTGAATGAAATGACCTGGAGGTTTTTGGGGCAGTCATGATGACACTTATCATCATGCTACCACCACAGTGACTGACTGTTGCTCTGATCTTATACATCTGAAAGTTTGTGACCGTTTAAGTCCAGGTGTAACAGAATCATTGACAGTTTAAAAGAACTGGATAGAAATAGGCCCCGCCTCCAGCCGCTTTCAGTGGGAGGGGTGTGGCCTTTGCACAAGCTGGAACAAGCTCACTCAGGATTAGTGACTGCAGTTCCTTTAAAAACGTGACTCAGACCGACTCGGACTAATCAGTCGAGGGGCGGCAATTGGTTGCAATCATAGACCGTTAAATAAGAACTGGACATAACAAGCGTTGAGGTCCCACATGGTTTCACTGAGGCATCTGATTGGTCCGTTTAGAACTTGAATAACTTGGTATAAAAAAAAAAAGAAAAAAAAACGAGATTATTAAAGTATCAGATCCAGAATGATTATTCTGACTACTAGAATGACGGAGTAACAGCTGTTTGTTTCAACTGTTGTCTAGTTGTTTTTATGATGATCTGGATGTTTCCTTGTGTGTTTTTTTTCTCTTGTTTTGATTGTTCAGAGGATCCATTTTTATCCAAAAGCCTCTTTCTAACCGTTGAATCATGAACTTTGACCTTCACTGAGTCAGGTGAGGCCGGCACCTCTTTCTATATTCTGCTTCCTCTGTCATGACCTCCTGGATGAATCCTTGTGTCGTTCTTGGATCCATTTCTGTCTGTTTTCTAATGTCCTCCATGTGTGGATGAACTGTGTGGAGCTTCAGACCTACACACGTCTGTTATGGTGCACACACACTGGCTGTGTCGACACGTGTCTGAATGGCCACTTTCAATAAAAAGTCTATGCAAACGCCCAGAATTCTGCTCTACACGCGTCAGCATCGACGTTTCATGGAACGTGTCGACCCAGCCGTTGTGTCTCGTTTAGAGCGCCACAACATGTCAGAACTGTGACTGTTTTCTGTCAGCTGCTTCACTGTCAGACAGTTTCAGGGATCCTGCAGTTCTGACACTGATCAGGTCTGAGCGGATCTGGGGGAAGCTGAACTCAGCTTCAAAAACTGTGATTCTCTGCAGTTTGAGTGAGGCCGGCGCCTGTTAGCATCAGCACCTCTGCTTCTCTGTGGTAAACAACAACAAAAACTTCAAAGCAGTTTGGATGAGTCTGAAAGGATCCTCTCAGCTGTCAATCACATTTTTTTTTTAGTTTTATTGGCTAATTTGAAGTTTACCTAATAATTTATTCTTATGCTAACTGTTTTGGCTAAATCTGACATTTTACCAGTTTTCTTTTTTGGGGGGATAATTTGGTATTTAACTCATATTTCGGCCACATGCTAGCTGTTTTGGTTAATTTTGAGCTTTTTAGAATAATTTGGCTTTTCACTAATGTTTTAGGTAGCTATCAGCTTTAGCATTTTCAGGTATTAGTTTCAGCCATTTCAGCTATCAGCACTATCATCTTCAACGGCCACATTCAGCTCACAGCATTCACACTAGCATTACCGCAGGTAATGGCATATATATGGCATATATATATATATATATAGTTATTAAAATATTTTAGGATTATTTTCTATGAAAATGTCAGAAATTAATGATTTAAAACTTGGCTCTGCGTGGCTTTCTTAAAAGGCGTTTATGTTTAGGGTGTGATAGTTAGCCTTTTTCTGTTAGCCTTTAAACGGACCCCGGACCCCCATCAGAGTAGGAAACAGTTTGGAGAGGCCTTCTTTAGAGGATCCAGATACAGGACAATAATCCAAAGACCTGGTCCAACAGTCCGGACTCGGTTAGATGGACCCGGAACCCCAGTCTCTCTCTCTCTCTGTCACTCTCTCTCCACATCTGGGTCTTGGAGGAGAAAAACAGCAGATTAAGGAGCCGGACTGAACCAAGGAGCAGGGATGGGAGGGGGTGCTGATAGCTGCGTGTTCTCCACGCACGCGCTGTTGCCTCCGTGTCCGCAGCTCTTACTGCCCATACACGTAGGCGCGCGTGCGTGCTCCGGTTCGAGCCCCCCTGACCCGTGAGAGGACGTTAACCGTGCTAAGGGGACCGCCTGCGGCCGGCCTCCCCCCGCCGCTGGGTGGTGCAGTCCGGCAGGGGGCTGTCCGTGACTGGGCCGCTGCAGACGAGCCGAGCCGAGGCAGGCTGTGCGTGTCCGGGAGAGGCGCCCCGTTCTGGAACCATTCCTCTCTGTTTCACCCGAGGACTTTTCCGTTTACCTGCGCGGGCCCCGCCCTCACTGTGGGACCACCTGAGCACGAGCGCGTGAGTGAGGAACACGCAGCGGCGGCGCGTGCGCGGGACTCTGGACTTAAATCACGGATCGGACTCTGCTGCTCGCTTCACGCAGGTAGGTCTGCGGGACACGCACGCGCTGGGCCGCGGGGGCCGGGGAGACTCTCCAGACCCTGATGGTTGTGGGGTGGGGTGGGGGGCTCTCAGAAGCCGCGTGCGCGTGATGTTTGGGGGAGAACGCCGCATCTCTGCTCACGTGCGCGTGGAAATCGTTCTTTTCCTAATCAGTGGGGGAGTGCAGGGCTGAGTCCGGGGGGTTAATACCCCAGGTGAGGCTGCCCCCCCTTGTGGGGTTCGGTGCTTGGTTCTGACCGTGTTCAGATCGGTGCGTAAAGGACGCTTTACCCC
>NC_050518.1:32448032-32448298 GCF_002922805.2 Oryzias melastigma
CGCGGGCGGGTCGCAGATCCGAGCCCGCGGACCGTCCTCCCGCGCGCACCCCCCGGTTCTGCTTCTGCAGGTTCTCCGCCTGCATGCGCGCGCGCGCCCATGTACATCCCCCCAACCTGCAGCGAGCAAGCTGTGGATCCGAACCGCTCCGAGCACCCCCGCCTGTTTGGTCCAGACCAACGCGGGGCTGAAGCGAATCGATCTGACGGTCTGATACGATTCAGACAAAAAAAGGAGAATATGATTGATGGGGGGGGGGGGGGGAA
>NC_050518.1:32448390-32452528 GCF_002922805.2 Oryzias melastigma
GCTCAGATGATCAATAATTGATCCATCAGAGGTCATCAGGATCAATAAGAAGGGAGATTAATTTATGACAAAAACTGAGTGAAGATCATCTGCAGCCTCAACAATCAATCCCTGTAAGATGAACATCTGACATGTTTCCTCACGGTTGTGTCTTTGTGTGGAGCAAACAACAGTCTGACATCCTAAATCAATCAGGTGATCAATCAGCAGAGCTGATAACCTGCTTTGATCAGCAGAGAGCTTCACCTCTGACCTGCAGGAGCCGGAACCGGAGGAACCGGACTCCATCCGGGTTTCTCCTCCACCATTTGTCTTCAGCTGGTTTGTTCAGTTTGCGGCCCACAGAAGAAAAAAGCTTTTTGAACTCATGAACAACGAGGTGAGAGGAACGACGGCGGAACATCTGGATCAGATCCGGAGGTGATGGAGGCGCAGAACCGGGTTGTGGGTGCAGCCGGTGGTGGTGAAGGTCACTCCTCACACACAAACCGTCACAGCTTTAGGATGACGGGAAACTGGAGCGGTGCATCAACTCTTATCGCCTTCCGCTCATCCGATCTGCTACAGGCTCCCATCTCTGACCCCGAATCATCCCAGGACTCCAGGGCTTCATTTTCCCAGGATTTCTGGACAAGAATACAGAAATCTGAAGCGGCTCTCTTCTAAATCCTGATGAAAGCGGAGTCTGCCTCCACCGTGGAGAGAGCTTTGTCCCAGTCTGACTGATCATTTGCTGGAGTCCAAGGACGCGTCACTGTTTCCTCTTTTATCACATCAGCAATCTAATACCGCATGCTGGATTCTTCAGGACCAGGAAGGCCAGCGCGGCGCTCATTCAGACCCGCTGCAGTCCGTCTTCACGACCAGCACGGTTTGTCTGACGCTGAGCGGCTGCAGGTTTTCAGGGTTTTCCCGCCATCGCAGTGGAATTCTGCTTTAGCAGAAAGCTCATCACCATCCAGCTTTTGTCTAACAGCATGAAGATAAACATTAAAGTGTTATTTAGGAGTTCTGACTCAGGTTCTTGTGTATTATCAGTTTGTTTTTTCTAACATCACTGCCAAACACTAGATGGCGTTGTGAGCTCTTTTGCTGTAGCTGTAGCTGGGGAAACACAAGATGGATTTTTTAAGCAAAATATAGATACTTTGTTTGCATGTTGGCTGAAAACCAAAAAAATCTATTTTTTAAAAATATTTTTTAACTAAAAACAGAAAATCAAAACACTAATGAAAGATCTCAAATGTCATTGACCAGCAGAAAGCAAAACAATAATGCAGCTCCATTCAAAGAAATGACATTTATTTTTAGGAGAAGGAAAGGAGATGTGCTGCAAGCAGAACTCCTGAGGGAGTTTTAGTGTTTCAGGTGAGCCTGTTGTGAGTCCAGAAGTTACAGCAGCAAAAGACAGGGGTTCTGGGGGCGTGGCTTATGATGCAAACAGGCGGGAAATCTGATAGGCTGTCACAAAGCAGGTGTTTGGATGCCGTGTGTGATTACAGCAGAACCGTTTTAGTCAAAGTTCTGTATTAACTTAGAAAAATGAGTCCTTAGATCAGAGGGGTCAAACTCAATCACACAGGAGACCAAAATCTAAAACACACCTTAGGTCGCGGGACGAACGGGATAAACATTTATTTAACACTCTAAAAATACATTTTTAAAACTTTAGAACCGTAACTTTTTAACATTATGAACTAGATATATAGAATTACCTACTATAATGCTAGTGTGAATGCTGTAAGCTGAAGATGCTGAAATTAATAGCTAAAAACACTGAAGCTGATAACCAGCTACAATTTTGGCTAAATGCCAAGATAGCCTAAAAAAACTGGGAAAAAAAACGTAGGTTAGCCAAAACAGCTAGCATGTGTCTGAAATATTAGCTAAACTCCAAATTAGCCTAAAAAATCTTAGTAAATGCCAAAATAGTACAAAAAGCTGCAGAATGCTACTTTGTAAAACTTTAAAACTGTAATTTTTTTACATAATTATGAATAATAAAAAGGCAGAAATAATATTCCAGAATAAATCAACTTAAATCTTAAATAACTTTCAGTATTTTACTCTCCATAAAAATATCATTCGTCAAAATTATGAAATTTAAAAATAAGCTAAAGACAACATTGGGCAATTAACAATGAAATTAAATTATCTGGAGGGCCGGATAGAATTACCCGGAGGGCCGTATCCGGCCCCTGGGCCTTGACTCTGGGACATGTGTCTTAGATTGTGTGTATTTTAGTTGGAGATTCTCTCCGTCGTGGTCAGTTTGGTGTCTTTGTCATCACCAGACTGTGATGAACTTCTGCGGCACACGTTCATGTTTTGTTCAGACTTGTTCCTTCACATTCAGAGCAGACTCTACTGTAATCTGAAAACATTCATGGCAGATTTAGCTTCACAGAATCTGATCGTTCATCTTAATTATTGCAAAAGTTTGTGTGTTGTTTTCAGAAACATTGTGGCTTCAGGGCTTCTTGCCTGGAGATGAGATCCTTTCCTCTCCTGAGAGAAACCATCAGAACCATTTCTTGGATCTTTCTATTCCATTCATGTAGCGCCGCATACATGTTACACTTATAAACAGGATGAATGAGGAACACTAAAGGTTTCCCACCAGAACACAGGCGACGCTTTACACCTGATGGATCACCTTCAACCCGTTATTGGAAAACCATAAGAGCAGTATTGATCGGGTGTGTTTGTTTGACCTGGAGTCCGTGGTCATCATGTCAGTTTAAGGCCTACGGTGTGGATCGGATCGTCATCACGGGCATCTTCATCATCGGCGTCTTTGATGACACAATGATATGCAGCCCTGTTTGTGTGGAATGACTCAGTGGGTGGTGAGGAGACTCTGAAAGTGTTGTGATAGTCAGAGGAAGCAAAGGTGTAGATGACTAACTATTCCTTCGCTTTCAGAATTCAACTCAAGTCGGATCAAAATAGTCTGAAGTGTCAAAGTCATTTAATTTAGAGGAATCCATCTTCTGGTACTGATGACATGATATTTATTATGATGTCAGTCATTTATGTTTTCATCTGAGCCGTTTTGACCACATTTGTTCAGAAATAATAAACACTGATGTCAGCCGTAAACACAAGACTCACCTCAGACTGTTCAGAGAGCAGGTTTTACTCACCATAAACACCTGCTTCAGGTAAATGGTCGTCATGGTTACGGACCTCGATGGCCGCCAGACCTGCTGGAACGCAGATCAGAATCTGAACACAGTTTGTTCTTAATAACAAGTCAGTGAAAAAGAGGTGGTGGGTTCCAGGAAATGACATCAGACGATGACAGGAAGTAGCATTTTGTCTAAACCAAACAGCAGTAAAGGACAGAGGAGATGAGGTGAAATCAGACCAACAACTGAATTATCTTCTGATGCAGTTTCCATTTAGATGTGTGGTTGTCATGGTTACCAGAAACAGCTGTCAGTGATTGGTTTAGACAGAAAGCTTTGGGATGATGGATGAAGTTACAGGAGACTCATACCTGAACCACACGAACATTTCATCAGTGTTCAAGTATTCTCATCAAAATCCATCCATCATCCATCCATTCATCCAACCATCATCCAACCATCCATCCATTCATCCATGTATTCATTCATCCATCCATCCATTCATCCATCCATTCATCCATGTATTCATTCAACCATCCATCCATCATCCATCTTCTTAACCTTTGGGGTCTGAGGACTGTCAGAGTCTAATCCAGCAGCTGTTGGGTAATGACGGGGTTAACCCCGACACGTGGTCAGTCTGTTGCAGGTCCACACGATTACATATCCATACATATTCACATATAGGGATAAGTTAGAGTCATTAATGAGCCTATGAACCTGTTTTTGGACTGTGGGAGGACGCCTGAAAACCCACACATGCACGGGGAGAACATGCAACCTCTGTGAACGGCAGAACCCAGCCAGGATTTGAGGCAAAAGCGCTAACCACTGCAGCCCTACCTCATTAATATTTGTTAGTATATATTCTAATGATTAAATGTCAAAGATGTTGTTTGAAAAAAATATTGTTTTGTCGATATTGTCTCCAAAGACTGTCCCTACGTGTAACACGAAGCAGAAACTCAATCCTGTGTTGAGTTCAGTTTGAATCTTGGATAGATGTC
>NC_050518.1:32452556-32484848 GCF_002922805.2 Oryzias melastigma
GAAGCCCACAGGAAACAATCTGCTGACTCTTCCGGCCTCCTCTGGAGGCGCTGACCTCCACTCTGCACCGGGTCATGTTTGGATTCTGTCCTAAGAGGCCGAGGTCAAACGCATACATGGTCATGTGTGAGTCCGTTTTAGCAGCAGTTACTCCAGGACTATACTTAGGAATGAGAGGATTGCAGTATCCCTGCGGCTCTGCTGTCAGGAACTCTGAAGGTCTGCCTGATGCTGAATGATGTCTTCAGAGGATCTGGATCCATGGAGTCCTTAGAAACCAGAATCAAAGACCCCCTCTGCAGCTCAGAGAGAGCTGGCCTCTTGAACGGATGACTTTACATTTTTAGGCTGAGACTTTGCAAAAAATGCTCTTTTTTCCCCAGAAACAACAATCTGAGTGTTGTTTCAAACTGATGGCAGGAAATTAGAAGTGATGTCGATGTTTTCATGACCTGCTGGGCTTCAGCTACAGACCATCATAGATGAGCTCAGCTAACAATGATCTGCCCAATGATTGCATGTTAATCCCAGACTTGACACATGACGTAGAATTACCAACAGCAGTTCAGTGTTCATTCTCTGCATCCCAGCTGCTGTTTTAACCATTTTGTCAGTGCAGTTTAGCTGCTTTATTTTTAAAAACAGCACTGGGTTCTGCATCCTGATTGGCTGTTGATCCTGTCAATCAAACTGCACAGAATGGATTCATCTTGTCAGCGTTACATAAATCTTTCATCGCGATCAGTTTTCATTCTATAATAAACTTATTTTAAACGAGAGAAAAGCGTGAAAATGTTCATGTGTCTCAGGATACTGGATAGTGAGTATTACAGCATTAAAACAGTAATACTACAGTATTTTGTGTTTTTCACCAATGGCGGTTTATTTTCAGAACATAACTCATGCGATAAACAAGGAAACACTGTACAGTAGGGCTGCCACTAATGACAGTTTTAATAGTCGATTAATCACTGATTAGTCAGCTGATCGGCTCATTCATTACTGTATGTAAAACACATATTATCATTAGCTTTAAAGTTTAAAGTGTTAAAGCTATATTCTAACTAACGATAAAGACAATTAGGTTATTTTATTAAACCTTTTGGTGTGTTTTTGTGGCACCTCTTACGTCCTGCTGCTGCCGTGCTGCACCTTTCAACATGCCCCGCCCTTCTGCTCACCTGGCAGGTATTAAAGACAGAAGGCAGGCAGGGAGCAGAGCAGCATGCTGGGTAACATTTGGGTTTAACTTTGAGTTGTGCTGGTTTGTTTAGTTCTGTTTCCCTCTCTGTCCTCAGCAGTCTTTCACCTCTGGGTTTTGTTATTTTAGTTTGAGGTTGGACCTTGGTAGTCTTGGTTTGCAGGCTTTGTTTGTTTGTTTTCTTTAGGTAGTTTTGGTTAGGCAGGCACGTTTCCTCCTAGACCAGAGCCAGATTTACCCATAACAGTACCTGGGACTTCCTGTGACATCACAACTGACCCGTATTACAACTACTGCGCATGTGTGTCAAAGACAAGGGCGGATGCAGCATTAGAAAGTGTAGTTTTGAGATAAAAAAAAAAAGACTAATCAACTAATACATTAGTCTTTGACTATTTTCAGCATAGTCATGAATAATCAACCAATCATGGCAGCCCTGCTGTACACATAGCAGGAAGTGCAGCGGGGCGAGCTCAGAGCCCTGTGGTACACCCAAACTGACTGTACAGTTCAAACCAAACCATGTGATTATGAGACAGAGTACAAAGACAGATCTCTATGTCAGCATTCTGTGGACAAAAAGCCTAAGAATAAATCTGGAGTGAAGATGCTCTCAATCGTCTGTAACTTTCAGGCGTACCGCTGAGGTTTTTCTTTGGTAACTTTTTCCTCTGCAGCAGTCACGTGTCATTTGCGACTCACACGGGGGGGGTTGGCTGGTATTTCTGCCTGTCAGATAAATGCTGTTGGGTTCTGGTGTTTGATGTCCAAGACCGCGGTTCTCTGAAGTTCAGCGCCGCCGCTGCCGGACTTAAATGAATGTTCCAACATTCATAACATTTCGGTTCAGAACAGCAATCGAGCAAAAACATGAATTCTGCAGCAGCTTAATGGAAGCTCCAGGATATTTTGCAGGAACTTGTATTTAATCATTTATATGCTAAATACGTTCTGAGAAAAACGCCTTTGAGCACGTCAGTGAAACAGAAAATGACGGAGCTCTCCTTAGTGCCGTTTAACATTCGTCTGTCAGACCTGGGGGGTGCACATTTATTATCAGAGTTATAATTTAAAACTCTTCTCTCTGTGTCGTTGTGTTTTAGTCTCTTGTGCAGCTTTCCTCCAGATCAGCTCTGAACAGTTCATCTCCCCATGAAATAGGACGGATGCAGAATGTTCAGGTTTCTATCATCCATACTTGTGTTTGGGAAGCGTACTTTCTAAAAGACAAAGACTGATTCTTATTTTTGATCACCAGTTTACTGAAGTGAGTTTTCCTCTAAGTTTCTGAACTCTTGAATCCTCTGGCTTCATGCTGTCGATCTCTGTTTAACTTTCTCAAAGAGGGTTCGTATAAAAATAATCCATAGTGTCTGAATTTCTGTCTGGAAGTTAAAGGGATCATATCTCCTCTGTTCATGCTGGGAGAAGCTTCATTGTTGTCATTTTCACACCTGCTCACATAAACTCACAAAACTCTTTCAACTGTGAATACTATTATATAAATTCTAATAAAAAGGCTTAAAGTTCACGTGTCCTTAAGGATGAACTGGACACATTTGTATATTTTGTTGCAGTGATAAACCTCCATCTTCATGAAAGTTATTGGGATTTATGGGCGACCACAGCATGTTGGTCTGCTCCAGTTCTTCAGAGCTTCTGCAGCTTTACTCATTTTTGTTTCTTCACCCAGCTCATCCATGCTGAAGCAGCTCCTGCTGCAGGAATGGGTCTTAAAGCTGGACCGGTTCAGCATCTGTCATGTTCTGGTTCTGTGATTAGAGCCTGCACAGATGAGACAAAATCATGTACAATTGTGGTCTCATTTTGGTATTGGATTGGAATCAGATTGATACGCAAATGCTTAATATCACTCAGCCCTACTTTAAGATGCACAAGGGGCCGTCGTGGTTCAGCGGTTGGGCGGTCGACCTATGATTGGAAGATTTCAGGTTCAATTCCCATCTTGCCCACCCATAGGTCGAAGTGTTGTTGGGCAAGACATTGAACCCCTCATGGCCTCTAGTGGAAGGTTGGTGCCAGTGTTCAGTAGCGGAGCCACCATCAGTGTGTGAATGTGAGTGACTGTAAAACACTCTGGGCCATCAAGGAGAACATTAACCTCTCTACGACCCTCCATGGGTCCGGACAACCCAAAACCCTGCAGAACTCAAACAGGGGTTGGTCCATGACTAAAGCTTAATGTGGTGGACAGTGTGACAGAGAAGACAGACGTGGTTCTGGTCAGGACTGCCTTTGGTGGCGTCAGCTCTCCCAAGTGTTTCTGGAACAGTGTGAAGATCTTGACGTGGGTCCAGACTCTGGCTGGTGTCGTGTGAGGGTGATAAAGATGACCGGTACTAAGCTAGCTTTAATGTGTGTCAGAGTCCAAAGGCTCTCTGAAAACCTGGATCCCATACTCACACTTATCCATCTTCACGTCAAACGGATGAAGAGATCAGGATGGCCTGTAAATCTATATGTTGTTCGTCATGACAAAGCAGTAAGGTCAAGTGTAGGACATATTCACCGTGAGGATCCTTTTCCTCTGGGACTCTGCTCAGTCAAGCAAACGTGCACCGGCTGGACCACGACCAGGATTAGGACTGGATCAGACCTCTAGTTGGGTGGAGGTCCAAGCTGCCAGATGGCCTCTGCTGGTTGGAGACTTTGGCAGGTCCACAACATCATGTTCCATGTTTTCGGTTCACTGAACCAGAATGAAAGGGGTTTTGGGGGGATTGAGATCTGAATTGTGTTAATTGAAAACATCTTAAGATGTTTCAGTTTTAGGCAGGTGAGTTTCAGTAGGTGTCATGAACATTCATATGGAGCTCTACTACCCTCCTTGAAGCCCCAAAGCGTTTTAGTCACAGACACATTCACTCATTCACACACTGATCCCGGCTCTGCTGCCAAACCCTGGCACCAACCTGTAACCACCAGGAGGAGGTTCTTGCTCAATGACACCTCGACACGTTTATGAACCTCTGAACCATCCTCAAACAAACCGGACCTTTGCCGTGTGCAGAGCTGGAGCTGTGAGGACCAATTCGCTGCATTCACAGCGTTAGTATTTTAGAAGGCGGAACTTCCTGCCCACACCACTGGGCTGATTGCTCTGCTGTGGTGGATTCAGGAATAATCCAGTACTGGTTCAGTTCTGTTCATCATGCAGACCATCAAAGCAGGGAGGATTCAAGAACCAGCTGCTGCTTTCAGGTTCTGCAGGAATTCTTGGTTGTGCTGCTTCACAGCTGAGAGTGTTGTTAGTACAGTGCAAATGTCGATGATGTTTTTGTTTACTTCAGAGAAGAACATTGTTAAGGGATCCTCTGAAGATGCTGAAGCTGCTCTGTGGAGCAGTTTGTTAAAACAGCAAATTTTATGATCCTGACTCACATCAGAGGAACTTTATTGTTCTAAAGGGAGCTTCATCTGGTTGTGCTTCTGCAAAATGACTCTTTAGATCCACCCGTGACAGCAGGAGAAATCATAACAATCTGCACAATTACAGCGTCCTCAGAGTGGAATATGATGGGATGCTCTTCACAGTATCAGTAAACAATGGAGTGACAGCCGTACTCACTTCAGCCTCTGACTTGTTCTCACCTGAAGGTTTGAGAGTCTCGATATGAGGTGGGCCAAGTGAGCTGTCACACCTGCTTTATCTAAGTGGAGATGAAGCCAGACGGCCTCCTGAGTCGGCCTTTGACCCCTCTTCATGAAGAGCAAACTGTTGGAGAGGGTTTAAAAAGTCTAAAGTTTACATTTTCTAGCACAAAAATATAGAACATAAACAGTTTGGAACAAATTCTGCATCAACAGCTGTAATAAACCTGCTGCTTTCTCATCTTTGGGTTTAGAGGCTGTTTAAGAGTTACTCATTAGGGCTGCCACGATTAGTCGACTAATCGACGACTAATCGACTATTAAAATAGTCGACGACTAATTTAATAGTCGATTAGTCGTTACTTTGTACTATATGGAGTCAGAGTATAGTAAAGTTGAAAGTTATAATGGTGTTATGCTAGCTTATTGGACTATTTTGGCATTTATTAAGGTTTTTTTAGGCTATTTTGGGTATTTTTTATTTCAGACATGCTAGCTGTCTTTGCTAGCTTAGTCTTTTTTTGTTTAAGTTTTTTAGGCTGTTTTGGAATTTAGCTAATATTTCAGCTGCATGCTAGCTGTTTTAGCTAACCTAGGCTTTAATTAGGCTAATTTGGCCTTTAACTAATATTTTAGTTGGCTATCAGCATCTTCAGCTATCGTCACTAGCATCTTTTGCGGCCAAATTCAGCTTATGATGATGCTAGTGTGAATATATATATATATAGTTTTTAGTTATTTTAAAGCGAATGATGGTTAAAATGTGTGTTTTACATCCACTTTGTGCATGACCCGATTAGTCGACTAATCGGAAAAAATAATCGGTGATTAGTCGACTATTAAAATAATCGTTTGTGGCAGCCCTATTACTCATTTAAAGAAGACTAAATGCTGAATCTTGATCCGTTTGATTCTCTGTTGTTTAGATGTCAGTGACTTTAACAGACACGTTTCATATGGCTTAACACAGAGACTATGTCTGAATTCCTTCACTACTCACTATATCACGGCTGAGAATCATTGGGTACCTCATGATACGATACGCGATACACGGCTCACAATATCGATGATATCGCGATACTCGATAAGTGGTAAAAATCATCTCTAATAACTCACATTATAAAGAAGAACACATATTTTGGAGGAAAATGTTTCCCTATTTATTTTTTAGATTGAATACAGTCATAATAAACAAAATGTGTCTTATTTTGTACAACAATTAATAGACATTGTAGTGCAACGTTACTGAAATCAGTAATTCTGTCTTTGATAAGCACTGACACCAATTGAATTTTAATCACCTGTAAAAATCAGTGTCAACAATAGTAAACATGAACAGCAGTGCCACTACTTAGTGCAGAATTGTTGTAAACAACAGAACAACAATTAAATAATGACAAATATAGCGATTTACAGCCTCCTTAAAAATTGACCATGACCGGGGTTTGGGTCGGCGGGGCACTCGCCCTCGACCGCCGCCCAAACCACAATCCACGGGCTCCTTCAGAGCGCTCCTGCAGGTGGTGGGCCCACTGCAGGGTGATCCCACGTCACTCCTCCGGGTTGGACATAACTGGGGCCTGTGGGAGGAGCCTCGGCCACCAGGCGCTCGCCTACGAGGCCCAACCCTGGCCTGGCTCCAGGGTGGGGGGTCAGTAATGCCAATCCGGACGACGTAACTGGATCTCTGGTGTTGCCACTCATAAAGAGGTTCTGAACTCCTCTTTGTCTGGCTCGTCACCAGGACCTGTCTGCCATGGGAGACCCTACTAGGGGCAGAAGCCCCCGACAGCATAGCTCCCGAGATCACTGGAGCGCTCAAACCCCTCCACCACGTTAAGGTGGCGGTTCACGGAGGGGAGGGTCAGCACCGCTAAGTCTGAGGCCATGGTTCTTGACCAGAGAAAGGTAGTTTGTCCTCTCAGTGGGTGGAGTCTCCTGCTTCAAGGGGAGGAGTTAAAATATCTTGAGGTCTTGTTCGTGTAAGGGAAGATCGGAGCATGAGATGGACAGGTGGATCGGAGCGGCGTTGGTCGTTATGCAGTCGGAGTGGTCAGTTATGGTGAAGGGAGAGTTGTTTGCTCAGTGGTTGGACAGGACAAGTTTAGAAAACATAAATAAATAATAAAAAATAAAAAAATCCATCGAAAATCAATCGCAGCACTAAATGTTGTGATATATCATCATATTGATATTTTGGGACACCCCTACACTGTGTAGTGCGTTCGCCATTTTATAGTGCTGTCCGAAACTACAATTCCAAAATCGAACGCACCAAAAATTTCCCAGAAGTCGTGGTGAAAAACCAGCGTATATTAATGAATATAGACCACAATTCATTGCGGTCAAACAATTTTTGTTGGAAAAATGTGTTTCACAGTAATTTTGTAATAAACATCAACACTTTCATCATGAGAACACAGTGGAGTCATTAATAGACGTTCGTATTGATTCGATTTTTACTTGATGAAATTGATGACATCATAACTGATGTTTAAAAAGCCAAAAGAAAAGTAGGGATGGTGTAAATTTCTTTTAAAATCCAGGAGACTATGTGGTTTTTTAGTAGTTATGGCTGGAATTCGGACATGGTCAGAGAAGTGATTTACAGTTAGACTAAAGGAAACGTTCATGTCAAACCTATCAAGCTGGAAAGATTCTGGCCCTCTCTGTCGCTCTGTGTGCGACTCTGTTGCTTATTGATAGTAAAGAGGCATGAAAATGTTAGAATAATAAAATACCAGGAGAGTCTTTAAAGCTGCAGGCAGAGCTGGTGTCGGTGGTTTTCTCCATCAAAGTCAGACAAATGAAGCGGGCCGGTGTCTCTTTGTTCCTGAGCTGCATCAAGGCGATTCTTGCAGTTTGTCTTTCTTTTTTCTGTCTAAGCACTTTGAGCTGCTGAGTTTCTGTGCAGACATGATGACTTTCATTAAAGTTGCAGCATGCAGACCTCTGAGGGGATGTGTTTCTGTGCGCCTCTTATCTCAGGCGTCCTGCTTCTAATTGAGTTTTTCAAATGTCCTGATTTCAGAGACTTGCATCAGCCTCTCCCGTTGAAGGTCTGGACCGACGCGAGCTGCAGGCTGCGTGCATGCTGGGAAATTGTATCCAGCACCTCCACACTCGCAGGTTGTGCACTTGGTCTAAAAGTGAATCCTGATTTGTGGGTGGAAGTTTTGTCTGGACTCCTTTGTCGTCTCTTTGTTTTGCTTCATTTTTGTGCTTCTGTTTCTTCACTTCTTGATTAGAAAACTCAGAACTGCTTTATAAAGCCTAGAGAAGTTCTTCTGGGTCTGAATGTGTCGGTCGATGCTTGAATGACTGAACTAATCTGGTAAACCTCCGTCACAATGCCGTCACCCCCCATGTGTTTCCGTCGGCTTGTCTTCATCTGTGATGGATGAAGTCCAGCCGGGCTTTCTTTCGCTGCTAATGTATCCAATCAGCGATCGCTTTGAGAGCTCTTTATGACCCCCGCCAGGGATAAAGACAGAGCTGGGGCAGTTTAACGCGCCGTGACTTGGCTGACAGTCGCAGACTAAACGGTCATGAGTTTGATGTCAGTGAGACATCCTTTAGGGTCACCAGTCGCCCTGAGACGTCCAATCGGACGACTGGATTTCTACATGCTTCTTAACAAGTTATCAAACTTTCTACTGTGGCTGTAAACAAATACAGATGGAGGAGTTAACATTTTGATTTTCAGAGTTCTGGAGTTGGAGTTGTGTTCTAAAGATAACCGGTGATAAGTAAATCCACACAGTAGAATTACAGATGTTCTAAGGCTGTAAAACACACTTTTCTCTTTCGTCTTGAGACTCTCACAATTCAAACGTTAGAAAAATAAATCTGATATTAGAGAAACGAAAAATCTGATCGTGGAAAAAAAGATTTATGTAACGCAAGCAGACACCGTACGGGGGAGGTTGATTGATTGATTGATCGATTGATTTCAAGCATAGATTGAGAAAAATACAGGACAAAACACAAATATTTCAAACTCATTACAGAATTAATGAAATAAATTGAAAAATAGAAAACAAACAAAGAAAAAACACACTTATGTCACATTTCATTCATTAAATATAGTAATTATTAACTAAAGTCAAATAGAGTTTGATTGACTGCTTGAAAAGGAGTGGGAAGAAGCAAATTGATATAATCCCACTCCTACTAGTTACCTCATTTTACAGTTATGTATAGTTATATAATCTGGTTCTGATCAGATCAAATGACAATGACTACAGCCCATCAGAACACAGAACCCAACGCGCTGTAAAAAAACAAAAAAGCATGCAAATTTCCTTTATAAAAATCTGCTGAACCACAAAATAGCGAGGAAGCACAGTTACACCTTCTTCTTCTTCTTCTTCTCATTATTTAGTCTAATCATGTGTGAACAGACATGAAACTCTTGAGATGTTTTTCTGGTTCTTTGGCCTCGTACGGTTTTCAGATGATAGTTTCTTTGGAGGCGACAGTCATCAGCATCACTTTAGAAAACTCAGATCGTTACATTCATTTAGTTATAATGTTTTTCAGAAGTATCCTTTACATCCTGATGATTGTTTTCAAGCTTAAATCTGTTCCAGCGTCATCACAGACTTGGAGGAACTGGTCTGTTCTCAGTCATGACATCTGAATTCTTCCGATTAGATGGAATGAGATTGAGATAAAAATTAAAAATAAAAATGGTAATAAAGAATGATTCAACTATTGAAACAGTTGTCGATTAATCGACCAATCGTGGCGGGCCTAGTCCTCATCACAGAAGCATCTGCTTCATGGATGCTTATTTATTTGTTTTTTAACTGTTTCGCCTTTGCTCTGCATGCATTTATGTTACTGATTCCTGGAGAGAAAACTAGTGTTTCATGTGTTTTTTCATGGAAACTCTGAAAGCTTTTCTCGACTTCTGGCGTTGCATGAGCTCTTCCCGCCGCCGCCTCCGTCTCACCATTGATGCTAAGCTTGGGTGCAGCAGCAGCGCGGTCTCCTTCCTCCTGGATAGGAAGCTCGATGGCCTTCAACATAAAAGTTGCATCATCCAGACTTCCTAATGTGGTTTTCACATTAAAGGGGAGAGGGATTTGAAAGTAGTCACCAGTTAGTAATTAGTGTGTTCTAACTGTTAAAGAAAAAGCCGCTCAGGCTATTCTTCTTTGCATTGGTTTTTCATCGAATTCCGGTTAGTCATGTGGAAAACTGGGTCAGGTCTCTGTTGTCAGGGCAGTCAGGTCAAATGTTCAGAGTACCTGGTGTGGGCGGGGCCTCACAGACACCTGCAGCTACCACATTAGCTGCTATCAACTCATTTTTCTGTGTGTTGTTGCAGTTTAAAGATGGTTTGTGTATTCACACTAGAATGAATGTGTTTGGATCTGAGTTTGATTCTGTTAGCTGTCCTGATGCGTTTGTGCGGTCCACGGACGCAGTGTGCTGTTTCTGTGTGCGTGTTTGTGTGATGCTCTTCTGATCTAATGGATCAGCTGATGGAAGCTGCAGACAAGTAAACACGTCTGACCCTCAGTGGTTACGGCGGCGGCCGCATTAGCTTCAGCATTTACTTAAACAAACTCAGAAAGGAAGGAGCGGTGGAGATAACCATCGGCGGACGGCCCCGCAGAGACACAACAGACCAGCTGATCGTTTCCTCATCTGTCCTCTCCATCATGTCTCCACACTTCAAACCACCACAGAAACAAAACAAGGTTGGTGTCGTTTTTAGCTAATATTTGACCTGATGAGAGGGTAGGTTTGGAGTAAATATAGTGTCAGGTCTCTGAACGTAAAAGCGGCACATTTATTAAATGATTTTGTGCCACCATATTGCAAAGTTACAGATTTGAGATCAAAATGTTCTAAATTGGAAACAAATTAAAAATAATTATTTGCAAATAAAACACTAAAACTTTTTTTTTTGCTTTCAAAAAACATTTTTGCGTTTGCAGCACAAACGTTTTTATATATGTAGTGCCTCATCTCGCTTTTGCCCTATCTTTGATTTTGCGTTCACAAGTTTGATTTTAGCGGTACATTTGCACCTCTCAAAACAGCCTGCTGATTGGTCTAGATTCAATCCAATCAGGTGTCTCTGCCTCGCATTGGTGAAACGTAAAACAGAGAAAATTTTGATCACAAAATCAAAGATAGGGCAAAAGCGAGATGAGACACTACGCAACTGAAAAGTTTTCTGTTGCAAGCCCAAAATATTTTTTGAAATCAAAAATTAAAAAAAAGTTTGCAAACGCAAATATGATGTATTTTTATTTGCAAATTATGAAGTTTTATTCTCAACACTCTACATTTTGTTTGTAATTTAGAACATTTTGATCTCAAATCTGTAACTTTTGCTTGCAGTATAGTGTCACTTCATGCACATCGGCGAGGAGAACAACAAGCTTCTCATTGATTCATCACTGTAACCCCACATGAACACTTCAGGCACACCTGGAGTTTCACAGGTGCGTTCTTTAACAACGATGACTGATCATTGTTAGTTAATCAGTGTCATTTTTAGTCATAAAACTTGTAAGAAGCCAAAGTTTTCCACAGATTTGTGGAGCCCCCCCCCTGTTTAATGAGCAGTGTCTGATTGTGCTGGGAGCTGCAGAGTGTAATTAGCAGCTCGGACCGCTGAAGCACAGCTGACCTGCATCTCCAGAGAGTTGCTGTTATTTACCTCAAGTCATCAGCAGCAAGGCGAAGCTGAGATTTACGGAGCGACAGTGAAGCCGCCGCCGCGCTGTGGGACGGCGCGCCGGCGTGTTAACCATCAGCAGCCGCATCAGACAGTTTACAGCGGTTGGTAATTACAGGGGCTGGCTGAGAGGAGGACGCGGCGGAATGAAAGTGGACGTGTTAACGGACTGTGTGCTTTACAGCTCATTGTGTTTATGTAATTACAGGAAGTCGCACAAGAATCAGGCTAAATCACATCACTTATTTTGTCACTAACACCCTAAATTGACTTCTTTTTACAGATGAAAACAATGCTTGTTTTTTACATTTAATTATTATTTATAAGTAGAACAAATGACACAATGCCAAAGCCTCACAGAGAGAGCTGTCTGCTGAAACAATACAGCTTCACAGTGAACGTCTTGGAAGGAAAAGCTAAAGGAGCCAAACGGTTCTGAGGCTGATCGCTGGGAAGATTAAGAACTTCACCTCAATGAGAATCTGGTTTATCTGTGTAGCACAGTTCATGTACAGAGACAATGCAAAGTTAAACATTAAAAGAAACAATCAAAAGATATGGTAAAGGTCTGATCATTAAAATAAAAAATTAAAAGATAGTAAGAAGATTTTAATTTAAAACAAGCATAGATAAACTTTTGAATACATATTAATCAAACTGAGAACAGGTGAGTCTTTAACCTGGATTTAAATCCACTGAGTGTTTCAGCAGATCTAAGGTTTTCTGGAAGTCTGTTCCAGATCTGTGGAGCATAGAAGCTGAATGCAGCTTCTCCATGTTTAGTTCTGACTCTAGGAACTGATAAAAGACCGGATCCTGATGACCGGAGAGGTCTGGCTGGTACATACTGGGTCAGGAGGTCAGTCATGTATTTTGGTGCTAAACCATTCAAAGCTTTATAAACCAGTAACAGAACTTTAAAGTCTATCCTCTGACAGACAGGTAACCAGTGTAAAGACCTCAGAACTGGACTGATGTGGTCTACTTTCTTGGTCCTTGTGAGAACCCGAGCAGCAGAGTTCTGAATAAGCTGCAGTTTCCTGATGGATTTTTTTGGTAGTCCTGTAAAAACACTGTTACAGTAATCAAGTCGACTAAAGATGAAAGCATGCACTAGTTTCTCCAGGTCCTGCTTAGACATCAGATCTTTAATCCTTGAGATATTTTTGAGATGATAATAGGCTGATTTAGTGACTGCCTTAATGTGTTTATCAAAATTTAGGTCTGTGTCTATCACTACACCCAAGTTTCTGGCCTGGTTGGTAGTTTTTAGTTGAATAGATTGAAGCTCTGTAGTGACGTCCAACCTTTTTTCTTTAGCCCCAAAGACAATAACCTCAGTTTATGTTTAATTGAAGTAAGTTGTGACACATGCAGTCATTAATGTCCTCATTTACCAAGAGCCTGTACAGGGCCTCGGTCTCCTGGTGTCAGTCTAATATATATCTGTGTGTCATCTGCATAGCTATGGTAACTAATGTTGTTGTTCTTTATAACCTGGGCCAGTGGGAGCATGTAGATGTTAAAAAAAAGTGGTCCCAGGATGGAGCCTTGGGGCACTCCACATGTAATTTCTATTGGCTCAGAAGTGAAGTCACTAATTGACACAAAATATTTCCTGTTTTCTAAGTACGTTCTGAACCAGTTTAGTACTGGCCCAGCGAGACCCAGAGTATGTATAGAACAAAAACAAACAATAAAAACCCCACATTAAAATATGTTTGGACAAAATTGTAAGCAATCAAGAAAAAGCCTCTGTCCCAAAACACTTTGGGACAGAGGTCCCAAAGTGTGTAGGATAACTGAAAAAGTCTATTTTTGTCTGGAGGATCTCTAAACATCGTTTACATTCAGACGGTCCAACAGATTCTCATCCTCAAGTCGTCACTTATTGACGTTTGGTTGAGGACCCTCCACGTCCTTTTTTGACATTTTGCGTGTCCCTAACTCGTCGTTTTTTGACGTGCTCGGTGTTCTCGTAAAGTCAAGGGTCCTCAACCCTCAAGATGCGGTACCGGATGCGCACTGGTCCTTAGGGCGTGTCCAGTACCCTAACCTTAACCTGGTACTGGTTCATGTCTGGTACTGGTTCGGGTTAGGATTAGGGTACTGGCACCGGGTTTGGGTACAAGTGCGCTACGTTTCCCGGTATTGGACGGTTCTGGTTCGCGGCTCAGAGGTTGGGGACAGCCAGTATGCTGAAAGTCATCAAGTTGGAGACGTTCAAAACATCAAAAAGTGACGTGGAAGTGGCCTTAACCAGACGTCATCATGTGACGGGAGTGAGAATATGTTGGGCAGTCACAGACACAGGAAATGAATTCTCCTTTTGAGCTGCTTTGACAGCTTTGAGTGAGTTCATGGAGCTGTCATAGTTGACTTGAATCTTGATTCCTGTGCTTCAGACTGTAGCTGCTGAACCGTGGGCTCATGAACTCTGTTGTTGTGACCTTCACCTGTCGTTCATCAGGAAGACCCGCCCCACGTTTTCCCTCCGCCCCTCCCAAACACGGGTTCTGCAGCAGAGCCCGTGTTTGCCTGCAGGTTCTAGAGAACAGAATGTTTCCAGCTCCTGTTCATGTTAAAGCGTGTTTACACTGACGTGTTGGTCGTGGTTTGGTGTCGTCCCGTTGAAAGCTCACCTGAACTCCGACGGGTTCCCTTGAATGTGAATGCGGTTTTCAGTGAGGAAACGGAAAGCTTTTCTGCCATGAACCTCAGCACATACGAGACCCGTTGAAGAATGTTGCTCTGAGACTATTTAGTTAAACTTTCTACCAGTGTGTTTGATTGGACACTAATACACTAGCTTGGATGTCCTCAAACACATCAGTCATCCTCCTCTCAGGTCTGACTGTAGTGAGGGACAGCAGCTGCTACAGACTGAACTCCTCAATTTAACCCAGATTATCTTCTTAAACTTGATTTTATTTCATTTATTTTTCATCTTTTCTTTAACCAGCAGAGTTCCCTTGAGATTTCCAATCTCTTTTGCATGAGAGAACAGTCATCGCTGTCAGAGAAGGCCGAGCAGGAGAACATCTGTCTCTATTTCAGCCACCCTTACAGTTCAGCTCTGACTACAGATTAAAAAGTCTCACTGCGATCTTCTTTCATTTTTTCAGTGTTCTCAGTGACTCTAATTAGGATTATGACTTTTTAGCTTAAGTTATAAAACTCTGTGTTGTTTTCCAGGACATAGTTTCTGCAGAGCGGCAGGAGTTCAGTAGAAATTCGCCTCCTTGGCGCAGCGTAAGCCTGCCTCCTTTTCCCGTCATCCATCTGTTGACACTCTCTTCTAGTCGTAGAGTTCTGATCCAGATTCCAGCTCAGACGAGGAAAACTGAGACGTTCATGGATCTGTTTGTCTATACGTGAATGCATCAGAATGGGGCGGAGCTTGGAGCTTGTAGCTGCTGACTGTAGCTCCTCATCAAAGCTACAAGCTTTTTCCAATTGTATTTTTTTTAAAAAGAAAAACTCAGAAATGCAGTTTTAATAATTTTCTTAATATGTTCTCTATCATGAGAAAACGCTACTAGAAAATGTTGGAAACACCAAAAACATGATTGTCTTTGGAGTGAATCTCTTAAGGTTTCATTGTTGGTGAGGTTCAGACCATCGTCCACTCTGACATAGATACTCAGGTGGGGAAGAACCAGCAGGACAGCAATAATAACACCTTTAACGTGTATTCCTGAGAATGACAGTAAACTGTGGAGTAGAAACACATCAGGAAGAACTCAGGCAGTAAATCTGCATAAATCAGCACCAACATACAAACAAATGATGAGCGTGTGCAGAGTCTGCAGGTGACAGTGCAGAGAAGTCTGCTGTTCTAACAGAACTTCTGGGATGTTCTGAACTGGATCCACTGCTGACAGAGTCTTTCCAGTGAACTCAGACATTCTGCGGGTCACTCCACTAATGACTGGTTCAGGAAAAGGTCTGGATGTTGGCTTTCCTCCTGACTGAAGGAACTTTGATCCTCCAGTGGAATAACGTTGTAACTGAACCAGCTTCTTGCTCTGTTTTTGAACTGAAAAAGCCTAAAGTAAAATTCCAGCTTCAATTTTAAAATTAGTTTGGACTTTGTGTTATGTATTAAAGGTTTAGTTATTGAAAAAACACAAGTCGAACCTCGTCCATCCTCTCGACTCGTGCTTCTTCTTCTGTGAACCAGGCTGTAAATGAACTTCAGTTTCTGTTTCATTTACTATTTAAATACAAAGAGACAACATGAATGAGCTTCAGAGCTCAGCAGTATTCTGACCTTGAATGGAGAGTTCAGTCAAAACGTTTCTGTCTAAAAATATGATGGTATTTGGATTCATAACTCTGCTTTATCTCTTCCATTAATAATCTCAAGTCATTTTTTCCTACAAACTCAACTCTGTTATTGGTAACTAATGTGTAAAGAAGAGGTTTAAACAACCCAGCTTGGGGTTTTTGTGGTGAAGTTTCTGACTTGAGATTGGGAGATCATGGATTCAAATTCATGATTGTGTCAAATTAAAGGATCTGGGATCACACTTGTTGACCAGAAGTCTCTGACTCCACTCATAGACTCTATCTACCATCAGGGCACAGATGACACACATGCAGGTAAAGTAGTGCAGTGATTACTCCAACTATTCGTGACGGCTCACAGCTCCACGTTCTGTTCTGAAGTCAGTAGTCAGAGAGACGGTGGACACCATCACAGCTGCCAAAAGGGCGAAACGTTGGGCTCAAACGGATCTGGGTATGATCTAACTGCTGAGCTGTAAAATATGCCCCAAAATGAGACCCACTGCTTTAAACTGAGAAACCAGAGGACTAAGGTTTGGATTGAGGATATAACCAACAGATGGTTTCTTATTGTAACTCCACCGTCCGAGGAGACAGACGGGTCAAATGTGGAGAGGAGATTCTGCACTCTGGTGTCGGACACTGAGGGGTTTGCAACAACTTTCTAGAGTTCCTCCATGAAACGACAGTGTGATCGTTAGAACAGGGGTCTGCAACCTTCAACATTTAAAGAGCCAATCGGGTCGATTTCTCACCAACCAAAACTCAGCAGAGCCACAAAAAGTCTTACAAAATAAGACATTCCTTTTTATTTAAGTTATTTTTACTATTTTGATAAATGTCAATAAAATATTGTGTTTTTGTGCATGAAGAAAACATATAAAAGAAAAATATTTTCTTTCTAGATATTAAATAGGTTACAACTTTTGACATGACTTTCTTTCAAAATAAAAGACATGGGATCATCTAACTGCAGCAAATGTTGTAATTGGTAGTTTAATGTCAGTAGTAATAAAAAAAGACTATATAAAGTTTATTTTATAGTTTTTGGTGTTAATTCATAAACTTAGTTATGTAGAAATAATTAGTGAGTTTTTTGGACCGTATGCCCAATAAAAACCCTTGAAACGGTTCGCTTTGAGAATCAAATTTATTTTGTCATATTCCAACACAAAGCTGCTCATCAGTTAATCTTTAATGTAAAAACTCAGTTTCATCCGTGAAAGTTCCACCGTAGATCCCAAACAGAAGTGGTTCTGGGCTCCTCAGTCGGTCAGTGACCGTCAGTAGGTATGTGAAAATGTTCAAAAGGGAAACTGGTTAGCAATGGACGGAGGAAAAAGGAAAAATCAGGAATCCAATCAAACCTTGAATTTGCAAATCAAAATATATGGATTGGACTTTTTAGCATTTATCACAACAGGTCATTGTGAATCTCAGAGCTAGATCTAGCAGGGCTCAATACTTTTTCTGTCTGTTTCTTTTTGGGGGAACTGTCACCTTTCCTCTCGTCCATTTTGTCTCATTAAACTAGTCCAGGGGTCTGAAACCTGCAGCTCCAGAGCTACATGTGGCTCCTTGACCCTTCATTGTGACTCTGGTTAATATAGAATAAAAACACTACAATAATTGAGGCACACCAGAATATACAACAGGATTTTAAGTGTGTCTAATCGTTCAAAAAATACAGTAAGTCATTTCATTTGCTCTGATTTAATTTTGATCAGTGCGATGTACATATTTCAGATAGAGATAGACCGTAGCTAATAAAATAAACTGTTTTTAATCACTGTTGACACTAAACTACCTACTTCCACATTTGCTGCATTGAGATGATGATGTGTGACATGGGGTCTTTTATTTTGAAAGGAAGACTTTCATTTAAAAGAAATAGTATTTTCTATTTAGGTGCATGTTTTATTTATGCCAAAAACAACAGTTTATGTATATACATGATAATAGTAACATTAACGTAGATGCAAATCAGTGTTTTTATTTTTCTAAAGGGTGAAGTCAGACTCTGTGGCTCCTCCTCCTGGGTTGTGGTCAGTAAGAAATCCACTCCAATGGCTCTTTGGTTGTGGACTCCTGAACTAGTCCAAGTCTCATCTTTAATAATGATGTTGTTAGGGAGTTTTTGATGATTACACGACAGATTTCCCCTCAAAATTTAGAATAGATGGTTGTGCCTTTTCTTATTTACTGACTCAAAAATCAGATTTGAATTGAATTAGTGAAAATGTCCAGAAAATGTCCAGGAATAACGTAAAGGCCTGGACTGTCATGCTGTAGTTTAGAGACTGGATTGGATAATCCAAACATGACACTGTGTTGATTTTGATCTGAAATCAACAAGAGGTCCTGACACCATGCCATGAGGAACACCTCTGCTCAGGTTCTGAGGCCTGCTGGTCGAATACTTGTTACTACTCCAGGATATGTGTGTTTTACTGTAGTACTGCGCATGGCTAGTGTTTTCTCTGGAATCAGAAAGGGCTGCAGAGCGGGTTTAGTTTTGGTGGTAAAACTCGACAGAAGCAGTTTGTGACGGAAGTTTCTCTGAAACGTTTCTTTGAGAAGAATTCACAGCTTTACAATTCCATTCAGGAACTTCAACGAATTACTGGTTCACAGGCTCCACCCAGCTGCTGCATCACTGCCCACTAGGGACTCATAAATTCCCCGCTCCACCCTTCATAATGCATCACCCCCCACCCCCACCCGCTTGACCCTCCCATCACCCCTCTGCCTCTGACAGAGGCTCTGTGCGAATCTCAGGCTCAGAAAACCACTCAACAAAGACTCATTGTGCCGCGGCTTCCTGGTGAGAGCGGCTGCAGGGAGGTCGGATCCAGAGATGCTCGGAGATAAGAGCTGAGGGGGAGCTGTGGGTAACCGGGGGGTCGTTGAGACCCTGTCAGAAACAGCTGGTGTTCGATGGCTTTGAGGGTGGCGCCGGCGAGATGGAATACTCACACAATGAAGACTGGGGGGTCAGCGTGTTGATTCTGGAGGTTCAGCAATGAAAGAAGGGACTGTTTTATGTGTACAGGTGTGTACAGGTGTGTACAGGTGTGTACAGATGTGTATAGTGTGTACAGGTGTGTACAGGTGTGTACAGTGTGTACAGATGTGTACAGTGTGTACAGATGTGTACAGTGTGTACAGGTGTGTACAGTGTGTACAGATGTGTACAGTGTGTACAGGTGTGTACAGGTGTGTACAGGTGTGTACAGGTGTACAGGTGGTCAGATGCACCACCATTGCTGAATGTGACTTCCAGGGCTGGGTTGATAAAATCGATTAATCGATTTGAATCGATTTAAGCTTAACAATTCATAAAAATATAAATTGATTTAGCACATTAAGCTAAAGTCCGCTAGCTTGATGCTAACATTTAATGGAATTTCCCATAGGACGGCTAATGCTAACGCTAAGTCGACCTAAACATACATTGATGACTAAATTAAATCTTTATCTGAATTTTCCAAACTCTTTTAAGGGAATATTTTTAAAGAAACCATTTGTGGTTTAAAATGGTTTTTGCTCATATTTTCTTCTTCTGGAATAAGGTGTAATGCTATAGTGGAATCGCCACCTAGTGGCCAAACTGAAACGTCCTCCAGGAGAAGCAGAACAATGTTTACCATGTTAATGATCTGAACATTTTAGTTAGAACTTCTCCTTTAGAGAATCACTGTATCTCTGTATGATATTAACAATCTCATTATTTCACTGATACATTTATCAGTTTGTGAACTGGATCAGATTAATATAAATAGATTCTAAACATATCTAGATTATTAATGTATTTCTAAACAAATGTGTCTAAATGTGTAAACTCAAAATTGAGTTGAAGACAAAAATCGGAATCTAATCAATCCAGGCTTTTGTGAAGTAGGTTGTCTCCTCTGGTTCGCATGAGAAAGGTTTGGAGAATCTGCTGCTGGTCTTCCAGCAGGGAGGATGTTTCTGCTACCAGATAATTTATTTTCAGTGATGGAGTGAAGACTGATGATGCTCCATGAGAGCCGTTTGATTTGAACTTGTAGAGACATTAAGATGCTGTTAAGTGTTGGAGACGGAGTTTCATAAAAGCAGCACAAAGTCCTCTCGTCAAATGTGATTCCTTCTGATAATGAAGTGCAGCTTTCATGATGACTTAAGACTGGAGGTGAAAGATCTCCTTCTGATCTGACAGCAGAGCTGACGGTAACTGCAGCTCCAGTCTCTCAGATTTGGGGTTTTCATTAGAGCGGCTCCTACAAAGCTTTTCTAACAGTCCTGGAGAGCTTTCAGGTGAAGATGACTCTACACTTTACCAGAGTTTTGGGCTTCAGTGGTGCAGATCAGGGTTCTAACTGAGCCCAAAGTGGCCCAAATCTGCTCCAGTTGAACCTGTAAATCCGATCTGGGTGTCCCGGCTGTCTGAGGACATTAGTCTCAGAACAAACGTCCTCCCTGCTGCGGTCCCAGTAAAACACGTGCAGAGCGAGGTGATGGATGCGCCGCAGAAACCGCAGTCCGGTCAGAGAAAGTCTTCCGGGTGTCTCGTGTCTGGCCAGCTGTCTGCCGGTGCACACGCCGACACACAGGGGGTCCATCTGTTGACCTCGCTGCTCCCGCCCTCCCCAGCTCAGCAGGCTAATTAAGTAATGTGCTGATCTTTCACTGCCTCTTTGTGTTTCTGTGTGTCAAGGTTACAGTTGTTATGAATGTCTCTGCTGTGGTAGGAAAGCCGTTATCTACGCTCTAAGGCTTCATGTGGTTCCACTTCAACATTTAAAGCTGAAGCTTCTGCTGTAATCTGAGCTCTGCTTCTGTTCTTTTGCGCTCTGTTTACGTTAATCTGACCTCTGTCTGTGTTAATCTGGGCTCAGCCTGCATCAGTCTTGGTAATTTATGCTTTAATCTGAGCTCTGTTTGTGTTCATCTCAAATCAGTCTGCTTTAATATGGGATCTGTTAATGTTAATCTGAGCCATGTAATCCCCTAATCCAAGATTTGTCTGTGTAAATTGAAGCTCTATTTGCATTAATCTGAGTTCTGCAATAATCTGACATCTGGATTAATCTGAGCTCTATCTGCCTTAATATGAGCTCTAGCTGCATTAATCTGAGATCTGCATTAATCTGAGCCATGTAATCCCCTAATCCAAGATTTGTCTGTTTAAATTGAAGCTCTATTTGCATTAATCTGAGTTCTGCATTAATCTGAGATCTGCATTCATCTGAGATCTGCATTCATCTGAGTTCTGCATTAATCTGAGCTCTAGCTGCATTGATATGAATTGATTGCCTTAATCTCTGTTCTGCTCGTGTTAATCTGAGTTTTGTCCGCGTTAATCTGGTTTCAGTCCAGGTTCTGCATTAATCTACATTAGTTCAAATCTGCCGTTCTTCTTGGTAATCCCAGATGTTGTGTCCTACGAGTTAAAGAGACGGTAGACCTCGGTTGTTTCCTCTCCATTGAATCTAAATTCTTCCCGTTTCTGATCTGATCTGATCTGATCAGATCTGATCTGATGTGATCTGATCTGATCTGCCTGCAGAAAACTCCAGAAGCTCCGTGCAGTTTCTGTCTGTGCTGAAACTGACGTCTCTGAATGTCTCTTTCTCCTTCTCCCTCTGCAGTCATGTCCACCTGAAGCCGACTCTTCATCAGACCTGAAGCAGCTCCCGCCCCTCCTCCTCCTCCTCCTCCTCCTCCTCCTCCCCTCCTCCACTCCTCCCCCCACTTCCTCTCCTCTTCTGTTTTTCTCTCTTTCTCTCCGCCATGCTTTCCTGTCCTCTGCTCCTCTTCATTCTCCTCTCCCTCCTCCCCCCTCACCCCCTCCTGTCTGCCCCCGCTGCCCCCCCCTCCTCAGGGTCGGGCAGGGCGGTGTACAGAGTCTTTAACACCTCCCTCACCCACCTGACCATCCACCGCTGGACAGGTGAGGTGTTTGTCGGCGCCGTCAACCGTGTGATAAAGCTGTCCCCCAACCTGACGGAGCTGAAGAGTCATGTGACCGGACCTGTGGAGGACAACGCCATGTGCTACCCCCCTCCCAGCATGAGGCACTGCGCACACGGGTTGGTCCTCGCCCTTCTGTTACTTCCACACACCTCAGACTGTTTTGGTAACTTCCTGTTAAGGTTGAGGCCACTTCCTGTCTTGAGCCGTACCTTTCACCTGTTCCCGCCTCCGCCTGTCATGGCTGCTTTCTCATGTGTCCGTCTCCCCCACAGACTGGTGAATTCAGACAACGTGAACAAGCTGTTGCTGGTGGATTACACCGGGAACAGACTGGTGGCCTGCGGCTCCATCTGGCAGGGAGTCTGTCAGTTCCTCAGACTGGAGGACCTCTTCAAACTGGGGGAGCCGCATCACCGCAAGGAGCACTACCTCTCAGGAGCCAGAGAGGCTGATGGGATGGCAGGTGGGTGATGAGTGAGGGAGGAGGGGCTACGTTTTAGAAGTAGAGAGAATATCTAAGATCCGGTCAGAAGTCATTCAGAAAGACGGCAGCTCGACCTCATGTATGAATATGTCAAAGATTATCGTGAGCCAGTGAGTCACCAGCTCTCAACCGGTTAGCATTTACGAGAAACGAGCGTTCATTTCATGGGATGCATTTTTGGATAGCCAATGAGCTCAAAGCCCCGCCCCCCTGTAAAATTAGGCTCAGCAGTGAAAACTCGAATTTCAGAACTGAAACTGTAAACTGAGGACTGAAAGTGAAGATTCAGAAAAAAATACATTCAAATTCAAAACAGCAGCTGTTACTAATGGATACATTTTTTTCAAGTGGTCATTTTTACATTTATAGTCTTTTTATTCAAGTCTTCAGTATTTTTTTTCACATTTTCAAGATTTATTGCAAATTTTCAGTATTTTTTTTCAAATTAAAAAAAATATATATTTTTTTATTTTCTTTTTTCTGTTACAATGTCTATTTTTGGCTGATCCTGATTTGACCCTCCAGGTCACCAGCTGAAGACTTCGTCAAATGTTTCCTGGCATCAGTGTAGAAATAAAGCATCCACATATTTTAAAAAGCTACCGATGCCTTAAAAAGTCAAATGTTGATTTAAACTTACGATCAGGTAAAAACAATCAGGATTAAACCCATTTTTAGAGAGAAGTTAAAACGTTGAGTTATGTGACCTCTGATCAGATTCATAGTTTGGTGGATCTGCCAGTTCCTCTTCACATAAGCTGAGGGGTGTAACGGATCGCGGATGATTATTGAATTATTCAGTTATTAAAATGAATCGTCTGTCCACACCAAATTCAATTGTCGTCAAATTCATGTGCTGTACACCATCTTTGTTTTAACATGAGTCAAAGTTGCTTTTTTATCTAAAAGTCTGTTAAACAGAAGCTCCCGCCGCGTGTGGGAGGAGCACAACTCACCTGCACATGTACTACGGATTATAATCATTATTTGAAATATTTAAATGTTCCCACAGTTAGTTTAAATACTACAATTAATTATTGATGTATTAATTAATGAAAGTTTCTGTAGATTTGGTCTCCAGACATGCAAATGTCATCAGAAACGACATGTTTTCACATATTTGTTTATGTTCAATGTTTACAGATATGAGTGTATATTTATACTTTGAAATACTTCATTTATGTTTACACAAATCTATTTTTAAAGCTTTTTAAAATAAAATGTAATTTCAGGGTTTTATCTTCTTGTTTGTCCTGTTGTTTTTGTAACTTATTACTGATCTGAACCTTGACCCTACAGCCGTGACACAGTCCCAACCGTGAGTTTTGTGATCCGTTAGACCTCTACATAAGCTCCATTCTTCCTTTCTTCTGAGAACCTCTGCGGTGAGGTTTTCTGGGCTACATGGTTCAGTTTTGGCTGTAGGTGTGGAGTCATGGAGTCATGTCCAGATTTAGCGGTTAGTTCCGGACCCCCAAAGCCACCATTCGCTGTGCTTTCAATCACAAGTCCACAGAACTGCATGCTATGATGAAGAAGATTTGGCGCTTTGAGAACTTTCACTGACTGATCTAGAAGCTTCTGATCAAGATAGGTTTGATTCCAGGACAGTTAAGTTTTGTTGAATTTCTCTGGAGTGTTTGTTTGCACCTAAAGATAGACTTTTTTGTTTCCTCCAGTAAACTGACCCTCTTCTTCCTCTGCAGGAGTGGTTGTGGATGAAGATGACTGGATCACTGACCCTGCAAAGAAGAAGCCGGTGAAGGGCAGCAGTCGGCTCTTCATCGGCGCCGCCATCGACGGAAAGTCGGAGTATTTCCCCACGCTGTCCAGCAGGAAGCTGGTGGCTGACGAGGAGAACGTGGACATGTTCTCTCTGGTTTACCAAGACGAGTTTGTGTCCTCCCAGATCAAGATCCCGTCGGACACTCTGTCACTCTATCCAGCCTTTGACATTTACTACATTTACGGGTTCTCCAGTCGCACGTACGTCTACTTCCTGACGCTGCAGCTGGACACGCAGCTGACGCAGATGGATGCCGGCGGGGAGAAGTTCTTCACCTCCAAGATTGTGAGGATGTGCTCCAACGACACGCTGTTTTACTCCTACGTGGAGTTTCCTCTGGGCTGCACCAAAGACGGCGTCGAGTACCGTCTGGTTCAGGCCGCCTACAAGCAGAAACCGGGGCGGCGGCTGGCCCAGGCGCTCGGACTGTCTGAAGATGACGACATCCTGTTCGTCGTCTTCTCCCAGGTCCCAGATTCATTTCTTTCTGGTGTTCCCGCCTGAAGGCTGCAGCTGTGATGCTCACACTCTGGTTGTGGTTCTGTGTTCGTGCAGGGTCAGAAGAACCGCTCAAACCCGCCCAGAGAGACGGTCCTCTGCCTCTTCACGCTCTACAACATCAACCTGGCCATCAGAGAAAAGATCCACTCCTGCTACAGAGGAGAGGGAAAGCTCTCGTTACCATGGTTACTCAACAGAGAGCTGAACTGCATCCCCACCGTAAGTTACCCCACACCGCCTCCCCAGAACCCGACCGAGTCCTGTCTATGCAGACCTGAACCCTGGTTACCGTCAGATTCCAGTATCATCATGTTCTGAATCATCCTGCACTCATCAGACGGAGCCCGTCTCTCTCTCGCTCTGGATCGGCGCCACAGGGCCGCGGGCTGCCCCCCCAGGCTACAACGCCGCAGTCATGTTCACATCGTTTCAGAGGATTTCACACTCTTTACCCAAACCCAGCCCTCCAGGCTCTAACAGAACCCGGTCCCCCTCTACCCGCCCGGACCGCGCTGGAGTAAACGGCTTCCTTTCAGGGAGACGAGAACCATCCAGAGTCCAGAGTCAGAGAGCTCGTCTCTGCAGTGGGGTTACTCCAGGTCGGGGGTAGATGATGTTCTTATTCATGACGGTAACGGCCTGCAGTCGTAACCATGGCAACCCAGCAGGGAAACCCGCCAGGAGTCAAGTCTCTGGCCCGGCCTGGATCTGAGGGCAGGGGACGGGATTGGATCTGGAGTTGGGGTTGCCCGTGGCAACCAGCCGACCAACCAGCCATCCAGTCACAGCCGTGAGCGGAAGAAAGTGATGAGAAATTACCCAACAGTCAGCGTGTCTGCGTGTGTGTATGGGGGGGGGGGGGGTCTGTGTGTGTCTGCATGTGTGTGTGAGCTTTTCCATTAACAGTTGAAAGAAAAGAGGAAGGCAGGGGGTGGAGCTTATTTTCAGGTCTGACCTCCTTCTTTTATCAGAGACCACAGGGAGTGTGTGTGTGTATGTGAGTGTTTTTATCCCATTGAGGGGACCACAGTCTGACAGAACACTCATGGTACGGGAACCACAATTTCTGTGTGACCGAAAAGATGGCCCCCAAAAACTAGCATTAAATTCAATTCAAACATGATCAAATTTTTAGGGGTTTATCCACAATCCACAAAAAACAAATTAGTGTGCTTAGGTGTGTTAATGGGGTAGGATCATAGACCGTAAAAACAATGGACAGATCGAGCACTGAGGTCCCCCATTGGAAATGCATTACTTCCTCTCCTATAGGCCGCCGCTTTCACCGTCACTTCCTGAAACAGATACCGCCATTTGCAAACAATCTCCAGCGATTGGTCTGAGTCATAGCTGAGTCATGGAATCTACAGGAAGTACTGTCGCCAATCAGGAGTGAGTTTATTGCAACCGTCCGCCTCTTTCCACGCCTCGACCACGAGACCGCGGATGTAAAAAGCTTCAATAACGGCGGCTCGGGAAAATGGCTTTTTGGGTTTTGTTTTGATCACGTGGTCAGAAATCCTCCGGCTCTTTTCTAAATGACGTCGTTCCTGGTTAAGGTTAGGATTACGGTTATGGTTAGGGTCAGAAAAGCAAATTGTTCGTTTGTGGGGCTGTCTGTGATGCTCACGCCTCCACCAGGGGACGTGTCAAACGTGGAAAACACATTTAACACGTTTAGGACCGCGCCTATTATATGCACGCATGTGCGTTCTCCTCATAAGCCGTGTGACAATGATGACAGCTCAGTTCAAAAGAACTGGACAGATTTATGTCACAAACTCAAAGCTCACTAACAGGCGATGAGAAGAAACCATTAATGATCGAATGTACACTGGTCTCTGCAGATGTTAACTTAAGTGCAAAAAACTCTTCTGCAAGATAACAATTTTCACCTTTTTCTCTTTTTTTGGATAAATTTAGACATTTTTTGCATTAGGGCTCCCACAAAGATTATTTTAATAGTCGACTAATCACTGATCACTTTTTTGATTTGTTGACTAGTCGGGTCATGTGTAAACTGGATGTAAAACACACACCTAACCACATGCTAACTAGAAATAGAGACAATTAGGACAATATTTTATGAATCATTCAGCTTCTTTCCTTCATTACACGAGATTTCCTAGAACTTCCTGTGACATCACTGCTGACCTGAATTAGCACTACTGCACATGTGTGTCAAGGACAATGGCAGACGCAGCATTAGAAAGCATGTATCGCAGTTGTGAGTTAAGAAAGAGGGCTCTTATAGGAGCCCCGCGTCCAAAGCAACAAACGCCTCTTTGAGCTGGAATTTATTGAAGAAAGCACAACTGGAAGATATACAGTATTCTGCATCTAAAATGAAAGTTCTTTGCTGATTATCTCTAGCTCTGTGGAGAAATCGGGTGTTGGTGTTAGTCTGGGGGCGGAGCTATCAGAGTGGACTCTTCCTGGAGGGGGCCGTCTCACTCTATGACGTCAGATTATGAGGACCTGCTCGTTTTCCTGGCTGGTGCTGAGAGTGCAGATTCTTAGAGGATTACTCAGGGATGTGTGAACTGATCTTTATAGTGAGGAATGAATATAGAATACAATTAAAAGCTCAGAAAGTTGGTTTTTCGTGGTATGGGCCTTGTAATGGGAGGGGACTGGTACAGTTCCAGGTGGGACATCTTGGTTTTTCAGCAGCATCCCAGGCTTCTGAATGATCCTGCCTTTACTTTCCCTAATCTGTCAGGAGTTCTTTTATGACGGGATCATCCACATGGAAGCTGACTCCGTGTTTCCTAGAAAACGGATCAAATAAAGGGGGATTTTTCCCTGAAAGTAAATGTCAGAAAAAGAAGAAGCTTTGAGGATGAAGAGGAAAAGCTAAACCGGCTCAAAGAGGCGCTGAAGCTTTCCGTCTGATCCCCACACCGGATTCTAGATTAAAAAGGAGAAAAATGAAACAGATCTGACCCTAAGAGGTGGAATGAGAATGATGGTTAGAATATCCATCATTCAAACGGGATCTTACTCGTTCATCTTCTTCAGGGATCCCCCCCCCTGGTTGAAACACACCATTGTGTGGCTGTGAGGTGTTGCTTTTGGGTCGGTCTCATGTGGCTCAGATCAGGCCAGACTGAGTGCAGTAAAACCCGGCAGTGAAGTCAGGAAACCTTCTCCCCACCTGAGTCTGTCATGAAACGCCGTTGTGTTTTCCTGCAGATAAACCCCCGTCTGTTTGAGCTCTGCAGAAACTTTCCTTATCAGATGATTCCGATCCACACGAGTGACGGGGAGAGAACAGAACACACGTGTTTTAGTCAGGCTCCGCCTTCAGCTCTGCAGCCGACCACACCGGTGCCTGAAGGAATGACGTGCAGATGACTCACACTGAAGTTCTTTGACCACGCTGAGCGTGCACGGACTGAGAATAGTGCAGCTCTGTCCTGAATTATTCAGCTGAACTCTGCAGTTTGCAGCAGAAAACTCAACAGGTGATTCGCTCCGGTTCTGTTTTTGAAGTCCTCTAACGATCCTGCAGATTCGTTCACGTTCCAGTTTCTGCAGCTCCTCCAGCTGACACACATCATCGCAGTAGTTAAAGCCCGCTCTGCAGAATGCCAGTCCTCTCGTTTATTTCTGGTGGTGTTCCCTTCCTGCCCTGACTCCACGGTTTGTTGGCTTCTGCTGCAGATGTCAGAGTCAGCTGACAAACGTGGATTAGCGTGTTGTTTGAAACCATCTTTCTTCTTGAAGGGGTTCCATTGTTCCAGCTGACAGCTCTGTTGTTGGGGCCATGCTTCCTGTCAGTCAGCTGATCATCAGTCTGCAGGCGCTCGCTCATTTGCATTTTTACTGCAGCTTCTTACTTTTGATTCACAAAAGGACATAATTAAAAACAAAAGCCTTCTGGGAAAAAGCAAACAACTGTGTAAATGATTTTTAAACGCAGACGGTTTGCGTTTTGGTTTCTTTTGTCGCGGCGTTCTGCCTCTGAAGCTGAGATGAAACAGGAGTTTCTGATGTTTACATTCGGTCCACATCACTCTGTTCTGTTTCTGATGCATCAGGAGCAGCTTCACAGAAACGTCCGTGGTTTCTGTGAAGCTGCCCTTCACCCTGAAGCCTGACGGCAGAAGAAAGGCTGTGATTTACAGAGGCTGCTTCAGCATTTCAGAGGCTGGCTCTGTTCAGCCGCTGTGAGGCACGGAGGCCTTTCACCCGCTGATGAGGGGGTGTTGGCCGACCTCTGAGGGAGAGGCGCCTTTAATAACCTGTTTCCTAACAGAGCCAAACTCTCAGTGAGGGAAAGTCCACTGGAGCGGCGCTGACGAGGCCCGCTTCAGAGCGGGAGGGTTCAGGGGAAATGGTTTCCTGCTGACCGTCGTGATAGGAGAACGGTTACCTTCCAGCGGAGACGCACATGAACACTGAGATGATGCGTGTGTTTGGAACGGATCTGAAAACGTTCCGGAGCAGAGATCGTTTTTGGATCATCTTCCAGAGATCAAGCTCTGCACTGAAGGATTCTGGGTATTCTGTGCTGTCAGATTAAGTCACTAGTGGAGGGAAGTTGTCATAATTTTGCCTCTGCGTGACTTCTCATGAAAGATCTAGATCAGGGTCTCAAACAGGCGGCCCGCGGGCCATCTGCGGCCCCCAGGACAATACTTTGTGGCTTCCACTTTAATATGAACGTTTAATGTTGATACAGCCGGTGAGTTTTGTATGAACGTCACTTACATTTCTGTGTGCAGAGCTGACACTCCAACCAATCACTGTGGGGTATGAAGCTCTTGGGGGCGTGGCTTTGACTGGGTTTGAAGCAGGGAAACTTTTAGAGAAGGGAACCTGACACCCCCCCCCACAAGACCACATAATTGACTTCCATACTTTTCCTTTTTTCAGCACGTGCAGCCAGTGCTGTGTGGGGTTACATACGTAGATGTTTCTTAGTAGTACATATGAACAAACCTTCAATAAAGTTGTTCAGTAGACAATGGACCAAAGATACAGACAATGGACGCACAAACACGTGTTTGGCACAAATGGACCCCCGTACGGCCCAGCCTCAGCCAGACTCTGTCCTCAGTGGCTCCAAAGTAAAGTGAGTTTGAGACCGCTGGTACAGATGGTTGTATGAGCGTTCCACAAACGCATGATCCTCACAGTTGTGGCCCTCTGTTGGGGAAACAGAAATATTTGTAATTTTAAAGAGTAGTGTTACAAGAAAAAGAAACCCAGAGTTTTTTCTTCACCAACACCCTCTCATCCTTCTGCAGCCCCACCAGATTGGAGACGACTTCTGCGGGCTGGTGCTGAACCAGCCCCTCGGAGGCCTGCGGGTCATCGAGGGCTTCCCGCTCTACGAGGACCGGACCGAGGGCATGGGCGCCGTGGCTGCCTACACCTACGGGGAGCACACCGTGGTGTTTGTGGGGACCCGGAGCGGCCAGCTGAAGAAGGTAGGGTTTGAGGGGGGGTACAGATGATGTGTGGCGGTTCGGAGGTGTGAGTTTCCGGCGGGTTGTGAGAAAGGAAGGAGGGAAGTGAAGCAAGAAAGAATGGAGGGAAAAATGATCACTTATTTTTAGAGCTGCTGCTTTGTTCAGGGAGAAAAACTGTCAAAGATTCTTCCTGTCTAGCAGTGCTGGGCGATATGGAGAAACTTGTGTATCACCATATACAATATTTGAAATCATGACAACGACATATATCACTGTATAAGTTATTTTTTAGCACAATAACGATATATATCAAGATATACCCCGATAAAGTATATTTTCAGTTATTCTTGATATAAATGGACAAACATGTCAAAACTGACTTTTCTCTGACTTTAAGTAACATGTAACAGTATCGTCACAAATAAGAAAAAAAAAACTAAATTTAACAACAGTTTCCATTTTCTTAGTAGGAAAACACATTTTTGCACAACATTTCGGCAATAAAAATAAACAAATAAAAGTGATACAAGAGAAACGTCACGATAGACACTTCTCTATCCCCCAGCACTACTGAGCCCATACGATCCGGTTCTGACCAGCTTGTTTGGGTTCATGTTCTGGTCCTGAGGTTGATGCTCCTCATCATTTCCTCTTTCTGTTTGTCTGTGTTGGGTTCTGGTGGGTTTAGAACCTCATTTCCTGGTTCTGTTGCTCCAGACTGCAGATGCTGTTTATGCTTTAGCAGGCGGGGGGGTTGACCCTTACGGGTGCTGTGGGTTTTGGGTCTTCCGGGCCGTGGAGCTGCTGCATCAGAGAACAGTGTAGGAGTGTCCAGCAGTTCCCTTGATGCTCCTGTGACCACCTGAGGGATGTCATGGACCTGGAACGTACCATCATCGTGTGTGATCGGTGTATTGTGTAGTTTTAGTGAGGATAATGCAGGTTACACACTTATGATAAATCAGCCTGACGTTCCTGCTTGAGCCTTACCTACCTCTAACATGGTGTTTAAACGTTCACCACCACCTGTCGCTGCAGCACGCCCATAGATAAAGACCAGTAAGGGCAGTTCAGGCTTTACCTGTGATCCATTAACCGGATCTCTCTGTGTTTAAGACGTCTTTCTTCATCATGACATTAAACATGAATGTTCCTCTGCTAAAAAACCTGGATTTGAATCACTGCATTTCCAGGTTTCTGTATTGATTAATTCATCTGATTTCTGTCATTTTTTTAAGATGAAACCGATTTTCTGTTCATTTTTAATACAAAGATCACATGTATTGATAATGTTTCCTGCTTTTCTCAGTTTTATATCAAACATGTTTTATCTTGACCAAATAAAATAGTTTTTATAGTACTAGTACTGTTGGAATAGTACTATTTAATGAAAGGGTAAGAGGACCGACCCAAACCGCCTCTTAACCTTTACGCAGACCTAAAAGTGTGTTGATCCGGTTCTATTCATGGTCGGTTTCATGTCGGATCTCCACCTTCAGACAGTTTCCCTCCCACTGGATTCCAACCCCCCCCCCCTACAAAACCTGCAGCCAGACGTTACAAAACAGCTGCAGGTTATACACTAAATGCAACCGTCGTAACAAAACATGTAAACAATGAAAAGAGAAAGAAACACAACAGATAAAATCCCATTACAGTGGAGCTCGTCTCTAAATGAAGAAGTTTCTCTCCCAGATCTTTGATCTGCTTTCAAAATATGGTTTTAATAATGATTAGGCTGTTTTAGCTTTTTTGTCAGTAATTCACCAGAAACTCTGTTCTGAGTCGTGGGCGGACTGTTGGCACAGTGCAAGCCCGCTCCCTCTTCCCATCACCCATCTGTTTACACTCTCTTCTGCTAGCTTACAGCCCCACAGAATCCCAAACTAACATTATCGGGACAACAAAGTGGTAAACAGTATTAGAGCTATCCAGCTGTGCAGTTTAGACGAGGACAACAAAGACGTTCTTGGATCTGTTTGTCTGTAAGTTGATGCACCAGAATGGATGCAGGCAGCTTTAGCCGCTGACTGTGTGTCACTCTTACAAACTTTTTTTGTTTTCCATCTGCTCCGGATTCACCACAATTTGAATAAAGAAATACTCCGAAATGCAGCTTTAAGCCTAATTTTCTGTATACGTGTTTTCTACAATGAGGTAAAAGCTACAAGAACATCGATACACCAAAACTCTGTCAATATTTTCATTTTACACTTTCAAAGTACATTATAAACGCTCCACGAATGCATAAACCCCTCTAGAATGAAGCTGATCTCCGATATGTGAATGTAAACCAGAGGTGGGGGGGCTGAAGCCTTCCTTTTGAGGAGCACCCCCCCC
>NC_050518.1:32484863-32486916 GCF_002922805.2 Oryzias melastigma
ATCCAGAGTCAAACCGACACACGCGCTAAAGGACACTTTAAAAATAAAACTAAAAGGATGCAGCTGTGAAAAGAGGACTAGTGCTGTCAATCAATTAGAAATATCGATCAGGTTAAACTTTTGGATTGTGATTCATCACATGAAACACAATTTGATATCAAATATGCAGCTTTTGAACAAAAACAGACCAGAGAGAGAATTGTTCCTTTATTTTTATTGACAGAAATGTTTAAATGTATTAAAGATTAACTCAGAAGTGTAACCTGTGATCATAAAACATCAACATTAAGATAAGCAGAAATCTAAAGACTTTTATGTCGCCAGTTTTACTGCAAGAAAACAGAGACGCTGACAAACAGCCAGAAGAAACGAGAGTTTTTCTGCCCTTTTAATGGATGCTCGATCCTGATTGGCTGCTGGGTGTGGATGCTCAATATATGTCTATTATGCACTCCTAAAAAAAGTAGCTCTGTCAATGAAATCCAGTGATTGGCAGAAAGCAGACAGCAAGCGTCCGACCAACCAGACCCAAGATCCAAACCGGAGCTTCGTCCTCTTTCCAGCTGCATTCTTCTTTTCCTCAATCAATCTTCTCGCTAGTATAATACATTCTTTACAGACAGTATCCCCTATTTGTGAGGGTTGGAGACCAAATCCAGGAATATGGAGAGTCGCGTGGTCGTACCGTTATGGCGCGTCATTGGCTCTAAACCAGTCCAGTCCGTAAACGAGGCATCAGAGTTTGATCCACGGTGTGGAGATTTGAAGTCTTCAGTCCAAGAGAGAAGCAGATACGTTAACGTGTCTCATTTACTTTCCATGAGCTCTCCTGGTTGGAGGTTCATCTTAGAACTAGATATTTTAGAAACTCTTAAAGGCTACGAGAAGGATTGGCAGCGATTGTTCAGGAGGTGAATCGGAGAGTTTCACCTTCATCGACCTTTAGAGTTTCTGTCTGCTCATTCTGCTTTTAAGGACATTAACATCTTCAGGGACGTCATTCTCTACATGGATTATTGTTGACTATCACTTCTGACAGGGACAGAGGTTTGAGCCAGAAGACATTTTTACCCCCACAGAACCGCTCCAGTTGTTCTGCTCGAGGATGGACTGGGTTTACATGCATCTTCCCAAACATGAATCAGGATTTTTTTAGGGAAAGTCCTCCGTGACCAAACTGAAGAGTCCTCGGCTGCATGGCTCTCCTCAACTTTGTGGTCTGTAGACACATCAGAGCTTCTGCAGCTGCTGTGTTTGTTCATATGTCACTAACACAACCCCTCCCCCTCCATCTTTAATAATGGCAGTAATAATATCCATAGGTGGCAGGAATCTGATCATATTTTTTCTGCAGCTCGTGGTTATGAGACTCGTCCTCAGTTCCAGCCGCTCTCTGCTGCCTGCGGCTCTGCCATTGTTATTGTTATCTGGAGCTGAAAATAAGCTGAATGTCGTTTGGATTTCATAACCCAGCAAACACAAAGTGAGCGTGTCTTCGTGAGGCTGTGAGACGTGGACACAGCTGGGGGGTCGGAGGGAGGCCGTCTCACAGGTGTCTGCAGTCGCAGAGATGTCCCACGTCTTAAGTCTCTTCTGGACGCGTCCCAGACCTCCAGGAAGAACCTGACAGGACCCTCCCCCTGGATGCTGTGTCAGGTGTGGTTTGGTCTGCTCTGTGGTGGAGGAGCAGGAGGTGCAGATGGGTGGAACTGTCTGGGTCTGAGTGTCTGGACTCCGAGTTGGTGAAGAACTCTAGAACTCTGAGGATGTCAGTCGCGTCCCTTCATCCACGTCTTTCTCCGTCGATGTTTTTGAACAAGAATCTCTGCTTGTGGGTGTGGCCTGATCCCCGGTTCCCATAGTCTGGCTGTGCTGACCCCCCCTTCAGGTCCTGGGAGGGGGGCCGGTCTCTGCAGAACCTCTCAGCGTTTCATGAGGCCGGGCTGACGGCTCGCCTGAACCTGTGGCTCCGGCACAAAGCATTCCTGCGGCTCCTAATTTGGCAGCTCTGACGGGCTCTCAGCGGGACGGGGGCTTCAGCTAACCAACTGAA
>NC_050518.1:32487139-32489192 GCF_002922805.2 Oryzias melastigma
TTGTTGTTTTTTTTTAGGTTTCAAAACTCAAAATGTCATTTTCAAAACTTTTTTTTCAGTTTCAACTCTTTTTGTTTGTTTTCGAATCTGAAAAAAAGTTTTCAAAAGAACATTTTGAGTTTTGAAACCTAAAAAAAGAACATTTGAAGTTAAAAATAATTACGTTTATTTTAGAATAGCTAAAAGTTTCGGACATTTAAAATTTTTTTGGCACCAACATTTTTTTATTTTGGTTTAAATAATATTGGCCCCAATGTAGCTCCGTACATGAGGGGGGGCCGCTCCCAGGTTTGGTCAGGTGACGTGTAAAAACTGTGACAGCGGCGATGAAGACGAGGGCGGCTGCTTTCCGTGGGTCGGCGGCCCCCGCCATCAGAAGAGGAGCTGCTGCCGTCAGAAAGCCACTGTAACAGCCATGAATCTGGGTTGGGGAAGCGCCGTGGGGGGGCTGCTGCGCCTTGGGGTCTCCTCCGACACTTCGCTGTCATGACGGAAAAACAACAAGTTGTAACTCAGACTGTTGTTGACTTTATCTCTCTCAGACAGGCTCCTCCTCCTCGCTGCTCTCCCTTCATCTTCTCCTGCAGCTTTTCTCTTTGTCACATTTCAAAGTTGATTTTATTTAAAATAAGATTCAGAACTTGTTCATAAAATTATGAGAAAAAAAACTCCAGTCAAAGAGGCGGGGCTTCCCTGAAACGGTTACTCCTGAAGCTGCATGTGGACCGGAGCTCTGCAGCACAGAGACCTCCGGCGCCGTGGTCCCACGGCCCGGCTCTGACGCTTTCTCTGGTCGCCTGCAGCAGTCGGGCGACCCGGTCCAGTCCCAGCGGCGCAGGGCTCGGTTCACGGCGCCGGAAGGCCCCGCCTGGATCTGCAGCGTTTCTTCCTCAGAATCTCCTCGTACCTTTATTGATCTGAGGCTCAGGTGTGTGAAGATGAGTTTCTGATTTTGACTACAGTAGCTTAGGGCTCTGCTTCTGCAGGAAGCACAGACTGTTTATAACTTTGGACAAAGGTTCTTATGACTTCCTTTCACAATAAAAGACTTCCTGTGTAACATAGCTAAATGCAGCAAATATGGGAAAATAAAATGATTAGAAATATGTTTATTGTTCGGTTTGTGGTGCATCTCTGTCAGAAATGCATAAATGTAACAAACCAAAATAAATCTGAGATAATTCAGTGACCTTTACTGTATTTTTTTAACCTTGAGGGGGCACCTAAATCCTTCAATGTGTTCAAAAATAGAAACCCTTGAATATAAATCAGCTTTGGTTCTGAGAAAAGACACGGCGTTCGGTTTGCACATTCAGAGTTTCCAGGTTTGACCAGAACCTGTGGTCCTCGGCCCGGCGGCAGCTCTGAGGTTCTGTTGGATCTGGTTTGGATCTGCAGAACTCTTTCTGCTCCCTCAGAACAAACTCCTCCCCCTCGCTGCAGAGCTCGGACCTCAGAACCTCGTCTGTGCTTCAGCCGGACGGAGCAGAGCGGATCTCCTGCTTCAGTCCAGCTGAGGAGGAGCTTCCCCGCCGGTGCTGCCGTCCTCTGCTGGATTCGTTTCCGTGGCAACAGTACTAATGATTTGTATCAGCTGATTTGACAGCAGCCAATGAGAGGACAGGAAACCGGGGGTCCCAAGAGGATGGGTGTGTGAGTGTTCAGGCGGGTTTTCAAACGGGTTCAGACCGGCTGTTTGCTCTGAAACTGGTTCTGGAGTTGTTCTGGTCTTCGGGGGGGGGTGACAGTACCGACCCACACATGTGTGTGTTGTTTGTGTTGCTTTCTCTGGTGTGATCTTTGACCCAGTCTGGACCAGAGCTGGTGCTGGGGCCCGGTTCTGAGGTTCTGCAGGTTCTGTAACGCTGCCGGGTTCAGGTTCAGGTTTGTCCACGTAAAACATAAAGACTGGAATGAATGTGAAGTCCTCATAAAGACTGCTGGGTAACTCATGTGTGTGTGTGTCTTTGTTGTGGTTCCAAAACAAACAGCCCTGGGGGGAGGGGGGAGGGGGAGGAGACACGCTGCACTGACCGCACCCCCCCCCCCCCCC
>NC_050518.1:32489225-32494616 GCF_002922805.2 Oryzias melastigma
TTTGCTCTCCTGCAGAGTTCATCCACGACTGAACAAACTCGAAGGTTTCTGAAGATTTTATTCAGAAAATCTGAGAGTCAGGAGGCAGAGGATGCTGACTCCTCCCACCTTAACCATTGAGCCACAGATGCAGACACTAGTGCACGCTCACAGGCACTTTCAGAGAAAATCGTTTTTCTGTGGAGACTCTGACTTCATCAGAACAAAACAAAAAACGTCCTCGATTCAGAGAAACATCTTTATAAAAATGGAGTTTTTCTGATCCTCGTGATCCTGAAGCTGTTTGAACTGTGCAGCTCTGTGGGATTAGGTCCTCCTCCGTCCAGCCTTTAGATTCTTCATCTGGAAGATCAGATCTTCTCGACCCAGACTTCACTCCTGCTCTCATAAACGGCTACAGCTTCAGGTGAAACTCTTCCTGCTTTGTGAACCAGGAGCATTGAAATAAAAACGCGGCACCACCGTCGTGTCATGAAGGAGAACCTGAAAGCAGATGTTTGTTCTTGTAGCCTCACTGAGAACTAAACTAAAGGACTGGAGGAGTGACCACAGCTTTATATGCAACATCTGTGTTTGCCTTAAATGCAAAACAGTTAAAGGAGAAAGAACGACTTTTTGATCTTTTAAATGTTTTCTACTGTTCATTCTTCACTATAAAGAACCTCAAAGTGTTATTTTGATCTGTTCACACATTTAAGAGTAATCCTCTAAAAACCTGCGCTGTCTGCAGCAGCCCCCCCATACCCACAAAAACGAGCGGTTGGAAACGTGCTGACGTCACAGAGTGAGACCGCCCCCTCCAGGAAGAGTTCACTCTGACAGCTCCGCCCCCAGTCTAACGTAAACACCCACTTTCTCCATGGAGCCAGTGCTGATCATCAGCAAAGAGTTGTTATTCTAACATCCACTTTGAGAAAAAGTAGTTTCTTTTGTATCTAATCTGCAGAGAAAACGACTCGTAAGATAATGTCATTTAGATGGAGAAAATGTTTTTTAGACTTTGAGAGATTTAGGAGTTTGTTCAAAACAAGAGCCTGCTCCTCAGAAACGGTTGGAGTTTATCTTTGGGAACCAGAAAGGTTTAGTCTGTGATCACCACTTCAGACAGGACTGTTTTCTTAACCTTGGTCTGGATCAGAGGGTATTGAACCTCAGATCTGGCGCCATTCCTACAATCAAACTTGCAGACGCCTAAGTGAATCATAAAACTAGCAGAAATCATCCAGTATTTCCATATAACACCAGAGCTAATGCTACATTTCCTCACACGTAGACACATGAACACCGTACAGCAGCACCACAATTATTAGTTCTGTAATAAATGCAACACCACGAAATAAACTTCTCTTAGCTATTCATGTACCACCAGGAACGTCCTGCAGACGTCCTTGGGGTCGCCGTAGATCCTCGTTCACTTCAAGTTTCAGATCGGAGAGTGGGTCAAGAGTGTAAGGCTCCTAAATATCCAAAGTTTGTTTGCATGCGTAGACCCGCGGAGGCACACGGTGGAACACCGGCTCTAGCATGACGTTGTGAAATGGGCGGGACCGACAAGGAGGGAAAGGCGGCCCCCGGGCCGTGACTTTGACAAATGTGGTTCAAGACAAAGCACATCGTACTATCACTGCACGCGTCTATGCAAACACTGGTTCAAACCCGGATGCAGACTCCGGTTTTTTCAGCAGACTCCTGGATCCTCTAACTCTTCCTGAGTTTGTGAAGCTGCAGGATTGACGTTCACTGCTGATCGTCTGTTGTTGGGATCCGGCTCCTTCTCTTCATGTCAGCCGCTCACGACTGAAACCGCCGCCAAAGTCACGTATCTAATTAGAGACGTTCTGCCTCCAGAAGTCGAAGCAGAAAAATGAGAAACTGTTGTGTGTTTTTTTGTTTTTGGCAGATTGAATCTGACAGACTGAAAGGTTTTTCAAAGCAAAAAAGACTTCCTCCTCATCCATTAACACAAAGTGAATTAGCGGAGACGAGTCGGCCAATCAGCTGCAGCATTCAGAGGGAAGAGAGCCATTATTGGCTAATGAGACGACGGGGAATTAAAGCTTTTATTCTAATAACAGTAATGTCTGTTTGCAAGCGAGCCTCCTGCACCTGCTTCCCTCCTCTGCTGCTTCAGCCACAAGTGGGGAGTGGATCTTCACAGCGAGCTGAGAGGGAAATTAATCTGTTGATTCGGATTTATACGGATGATTATTATCAGAAGAAGGCTGCACCTGCTTTTCTTTCAGAGCGGCGCAGAAATCTGGAGGCGAACCAAAGCTCAGCCTCGGTGTCAGAGCGAGTGAAGAGCCGCTTCCTCTCATGATCATTATTGATTAGCTCTGGCTCTGAGAGGCGGCTGCACCTGTGCAGCTCACCTGACAGCATGTCACCTGCTTTGTCCTCACCTGCAGATACAAGAGTGGAAGACAGCATGCGGCGTTCTGCTCAGATGTGAAGCGATGATGAAGTAAAGAGGCGTTTCTCCTCTGAGGCTCTGCAGTTTGCAGCTGCTGCAAAGTTATTAACTGCAGTTAAAGATCAACAGCAGGTTCAAAATAAACAATTTGTGTTTTAATTGTGGTCACATATGAGACAATAACTGTAAATTAGTCTTTCAGAAATGGACTTTTATCATGTTAATGATGCTGACAGCTGATCCCAATCGGCAGCAGTTGACTGTCATGAAACCTTCAGTCTGACGGTTCAGAATCGGCCTCAGCTTCCAGGTCCGGTTCTGTTATGAAGGGCGGGACTAAAGCAGGAGATTCCTGCTGATGCTTCAGGTGTTCCTCACATTTCCAGGTGTTTTTAAACACGCTTACACACAAAATCTTAAAGGTAGTTTAACTTTTTAACCTTTAACACCATAATTCCAGCAGATTCTAAAGAAGAAAAGCGCAGTGAGTAAATGGCAAATAAATGTTTGCATCTAATAATTTATGTTCATTAGCTCCCATCTTGGTACATTTTTTGGACCTCTCCACTTCCTTCATCTCCACGACTGGTAAAGACAAACCCCGCCGTCACTCATGCTAATCTGCTCCACGTTATTTGGTTTATATCGTTATTTCCCGATATGGAAGAAACTATATTGAGATGTACATTTCTGTGTGAGGAGACACGAGAAATACAGAGACAGTAAAACTTTTAATTCGAATTATCAAGCTGATTCATTTGAATTTGGTGGGTCAGATTAAATAGTTTGACGGGCCGCATGTGGCCCTCGAGCTGCAGTCTTCCTGTCCTTAGAATTCTGCTGGTTTTCTGCTCAACTGATGCTCCAGTGCTGGTGACATTTATCAAGCATTGATCCTCTGCAACGCCCCTGAAATCACTTGAACACCTTTCAATCATGTCCCTCTCCCTTAATGGAACAGCTCTTGTATTCACACCAGCAGTACAATGCAGCTGTTTCTGCTGAAGTCAATCTAAAGTCTCTGAACTCTGACCAGGATCTGCTGATCTGATCTGAGCCGCAGGAGGACATCCATGCATGGGGATTTACCTGGAACAGTCTGCAGACAGTCCAGTGAAAGGTCTGTGAGCGGTAAAAGATATTAAAGGACTGAGAAACGAGTTCGGACTGGGTGTGAACCAAAACTTGAATCTTGAAAAGGCAAAACCAAACAGTCTGATTTCATTTCTGGCTTTGCTTCACGTTTGAAGGTTTTGTTGTCAGGAAAAGGTGGAGGACTCAAATGCAGGAGACCAGGCTTGGTGACAGGAACTTAGAATATTTAATGAACAGGAACATGAAACCCCAACAGTGGCAGAACAGAGCAGATGACCAAACAAAACCTCGGAACCCTTACAGTACCCCTCCCCAAAGGGCAGATCCCAGATGCCCAAACACACTAAGTTACTACTGAAGTGTCTGCTCTGTTCTGTTACGGCTCCTTTTTGTTGCTCCCGTGGTTTTGTCATGTTTTGGATAATTTCTTAAATGCTTCAGTTCCTGTCGCCGAGCCGGGTCTCCTGCGTTTGGACCCTCCACCACATTTGTTAGAAGGAGACGTCATGAGGAACCTGGAGCTCTGACCTCCATGTGGTCCAGCTCTCTGGAGAGCTGAGGTCGTGTGGTTTCCTCTGGAATGAGGCTGGAAGCAGCTCCCGCTTCTTTCCTGCTGCAAATAAACAACAGAAAAACAAATAAACACAAACTCCTTTGGAGCCTGTGGTCTCTCAGTCCTGGACGCCTGAAAGCTGCTTTGAATCTGCGTTTGAGTCTTTTTTAATTATGGTTTTGTGATGGAGGTGAGGATGTGAGCGCTGCAGAAGGTGTCCTCTGACCCCTGCCTCTACCTGATGCCCACCTGCCCCTAACAGCCTCTAAGGCCCACAGCAGGCCGCGCTGAGGCCTGGGGCCAGATTTATGTCTCCTCCCACATGAGCAGCTGCTGTTGGGGGTCGAACGGACACCCGTAAATCCAGGCCGTGTTTCTGTGCCGTCATGCTCTTGTTTGCCTGTTTACACATTCAGTCTTCCTGCCAGAGCGTGCATGTGTGTGCGTGCACGTGTGTGATGGGATTTGGTTTCCATGGCGCTGTAACTCAGGCGTTCAGTGAGCGGGGAGGCGGAGGTGGGCGTGGTGCTGCTGCCATGAATCAATGTGTTAAAACATCAACGTGAAGTTGTAACTCTGACGGGGGGTGAGGGGGGGTCCAGATGTGTTTGAGGCAGATGTGGGAGGAGCTTCTGTGATGAAGTTATAAGCTGCTGCCTGTCAGAGGCTGCGATACATCCGTGCAGATCTTCCTCGTCTGCTTCAGGAGAACAGGAGAGTCCAAACGTAAAACGTCACCGAAGTTTGTTTTAAATAAAGATTTACTTCAGCTTCACAAGATCCTGCAGATAAACTGTAAGCAGGAAACTTAGATGCTTCAATTTTAACAAAAAATAAATGTACAAGTTAGAAATTAAGCGCATGATAACCATCATTCGATCATCAATAACAATAAAATAAAATGATCTGGAGGATAGAGTTACCCGGAGGGCCGGATCCGGCCCCCGGGCCTTGACTTTGACTCATGTACTTTATTCCCATGATGCCTATTGATGAAAAATGCATGAAATCACTTTTCTCCAAACTTACCTTAATAAATCCTCTACCTAAAAGCAAAAACATTAGTTATTTTTCTTTTATAGTTTGAATTAATTTCCGGTTAGAATGAGTTCACACAGACGTGATTCAGCAAACTCCCAAACCAGTTTTTAACTCTTCTAACAAACGTTGCATGAGTCTGTCTGTGGTCATGTCATAGCTCCGCCCCCCGACTGATGCTGACATACAGTAGCTTTAAATGAAGGGATGAGAGGAGCTTCAAAGAGAAGCAGCTGAAGCGACTTCAGACGCAGTGAAACGCTGCACGTCTGTGTGGAGCGCCGACTGTCTG
>NC_050518.1:32494720-32499458 GCF_002922805.2 Oryzias melastigma
TCACACGATTCCATCTCCATACAATCCATGAATCAAAGATTCGACTGACTCTGAACCTTCAACCCTTAAACAGCCAATCAGGTCGATTTCTCACCAAACTAAACCCAGTAGGAGCCACAGAGTCTTCAGTCACCCTTTAGAAAAATAAAATACTGATATATATTTATATTTTGGTACTGACATGAAACATTCAAACCAACTATTTTTTGGCATAAAAAGCATAAACATGAAGAGAAAATAGCTTTTAAAAAGAATCGTTTATAACATTTGACAGAGCTTTGCATGACTTCCTTTCAAAATAAAAGACATCCTACACCATAGGATCATGTCAGTGCAGTTGGAAGTGTAAAGTCGTCAATGATTTAAAAATAATTTTATTATTTTACTGTTTCTGGTGCATTTCAGCCACAGATTCATAAACTTAACAAACAAAACCTAAATCAGAGCTGATGAAGTGACCTCTACCATGTATTAAAACCACAAGGAACACTTTAAATCGTTCAATTTGATCAAAAATAGAAAATCTGCTTTATAATCCAGTGGATTATAACTTCACGTAGCTTTAATTCTGGTTAATGACAATAGATTTTCTGTGATAAATGAAGCTGAAAATGAAGTTCAGACGCGTCAGAATGACGTTGATAAACTACAAAGGATTGATGGAGAATTACAGATGTTGTCTGGATCCTCGTTGGATGATTGTCCTTCAACCGTTTGGGAATAATTTGAAGAAAGTTTCATTTAATAACTTTACTGCTGACTTTTTCCTTTCAGTTACTTTTTTTTATTGTTTTGACCAAACAGTCACATGTGGCTCCACAGCTGAATGATTTAATGCCTGTTTACTGGCATAATCTTGTTAGTATTTGTGGTTTTCTGCTGTTACTTTCAGTACTAGATGGATGTTTCGTTGTGTATTATTTGTTGAAGCTCCCTCTTTCAGGTTATCTTTCTCAGAGCGGTCAGTGAACTTCCACCTCCTCACCTCTCATGAAGTCCTTCGATCATTTCTTTATTAAAATAACACAGAGTACTGTCAGTATTTCTTACAGTATCATCATTAGTATTTATAACTGATCATCATCACATAAATGTCTGTGTGACCGGAGCCCAGATCTGTTTTTATTTGAGAAGAGTTAAATGACGCCTTAAGAGGACAAACGTTTTGGCCCGTGTGCTACAAAGGGTTCTAAAATTTGACAGAAGGGCCAGACAGTGATGAGAATTTAGTAATCCACTTCATAAAATGAGGAAATAACACGGAATCCGGACAAAAATCTTCCTTAATTCTGATTGTATTTAGAACTGAACATTTTGGAGCTCGTGTTTCAGAACTGGGCCTTTGCTCTCGTTTTAATGGGTTGATGTCCTTCAGGGACAAATGAAAATGAGGGAAATGCTGCGTTCATGTGCTGTTGGAACAATCTGAAAAATGACTGTCTATGTTTGAAAACACACCTGAATGTTAAAAAAAACAAATAAATCTTCCAACATCACATGAATGCAGATAAACAAAGGTCAGTGTGTTTCTAGTGTATCTACATCTACACACCAGGAAATCAGACATTAATGATGATTATCATTGTCCTTTAGTTCACTTTGGTGGTCCAGATTGAGTACTTTCATGGCCCCCGGGCCGCAGCTGCCCATCCCTGCCGTAGAGTCTGTAATGTTTCTGTTGTGGGTCCACATTCTGGATGATTGCTGCCGTTAGAATTTACTCCTAAAAGCCTCGACTCACTTCTCACCTGAGATTTTGGCGTGTTCGCTGGTCATCGATCGCAGTATCTGCTCTCACATCGTCTGAATGGGGCGGTCCGTTCCAGGAAGCCGACTCTGGATCAGGTGATCCGTTCGTCTGAATGAAGGGATCCTGCTCCAGGGTGTGCCGGCGCTGCAGCCGTTTGACCTCACACTCAGACGTGCGCTTTGGGGAATGACTTCATCTCCATCTCTTGTGCTACCCCCCACCCCCCCGGTGTCTGGGTCTCTCTCTGTATTGACCGTCTTTTAAAGTGAAACCCATAAAGACGGTCCCGGAGGACACGGCTCAGCCTGACGTCACACGGTGTGGGCTGACAAGACCGTTCCAGTGACTGGAAAGGTCCACGTGCACGCCGCCACACCCAGCCCCCCCGTGCATTAGTGAGACTCGTGGACGCTCACGCCATCACGTCATCCTCACTGGAAGCTGGTCGTGCAGCTAAAGATCTGTGTGTGTATCTATCGTCTTTACTTCTAGACTCCATCGTTTGATGCCCGGTTATCCCGTCTGATTTATCTACATCTAGCAGCTGTTTCACATCTGAGCTCCTCTGTCTGACTCTGACAACGTAAGAGAAGATGTTGGTGAAGCCGTGCTCTGCCCCCCCACATGCTGTAATCTGCCCTGATCCGTGCCACGCCCTGATCACATGACCGTCCCTGCCAGCAGAGCAGACGCCCAGCCTGGTCCGCCCCGGCCCACCACATGGGGGTTGATGTGAACCGGAAGAGTCTTCTGGTCTTTGTTCCCCTCCCGTCTTTCTCTGTGCTTCTTCTAAACTTCTGTGTTGAAACGTTGAGGTTGTTTTCTGAGATTGAAGCTCTCGTCCTCCTGTGAATGCTCAGAGCTGTCGTGGTGTCCTCAAACTGTCTCCACCCATCTCCACCTGACAGCTCTCTTCGTTTAGTGTCAATATGTAAGAAAACAACTTGTTACGTCCTCTGTGGGTCAACCTGGCTCGGGTCTAGGGGGAAAATACAAAATCTGGACACCAATGAGAGTAAAAGGAACATAATTTATTAAATAAAGGAAATGAAATAATTAGAGGGTCAAACAAAAAGACAAACCAAAGGAACCTCGGCCAAACATCAAATAAGTCATGGAGACTGCTGACCCGCCACGACGACGGTCTGAGTCAGCCGAACCAAAACTACCTGAAGAAAACAAACTAACAAAGCCCAAAAACTAAGACTACCAAACCCCAAACTAAAATAACAAACCCAGCAGTGGAAGACTGCTGAGGACACAGAGGGAAGAACATCCGGACAGCCTTCTGTTGACGTCTGCAGCTTTTTCCCAAACAGAACTCTTCATGAGCTTCAGCTCCAGGTCAGAATGACAAAAACCTGCGACTCATCTGCAGATTATTAGCTGTAATGATTCCTAACCAATCTGATCTGAGGCGTACTTTCAGGCCAGAGTTGGTTTCTCGTGCAGACTCATCAGCCGTATGTAGCATGTTCTCCTGAGGTTGTCATGACAACTCACAGCAGATCCTGATCCGCTCTGCACACCAACAGGAGCTGTTATTTCTGGTCTTCATCAGATGCTGCAAAAGCAAACCAGAGACTCAAACTGCACACGGCCGGTATAAATACTGTGGGGGGGGGGGGTCTCGGCTGAAAATGTTGAAACGTCTCGTTTAGTTTCAGCTTCTATCTGGAGTCAGAACTCAGATCCTTCAGGAGATCTCTGCACAAACTTTTGGTTTTACTCACATGTAGGATTTCTGAAATGCTTTGAAGTCGTCCAAAATATCAAATCCATTCAACCTGTTAAGATCCAGCGCTCCATTCGTACTCGGCTTTAACAAATCCCTGTGATTTTATCACATCTAGACGTGAAGTTTTATCTCTAAGTTTCCTTGCATGTCATGTATCAGAGCAGAGAGGTGAAGCCAGAATCATCTCAGCAGACGTCAGTATTCTGCCCGGCAACATTCCTGGCCTGAACAGAGACCACCCCCCCCCACCCCCCACCGTTACATCTACTTCATCTTTTCTATGATTTCTTTCATTATAATATTGTCTGTTATGGAGCCGTGTTGGAAGCTGAAGAAGTTTGTCAGGATGAAGATGCTGCAGTTCCACCAGTCTGCTGTGTGCAGCTTCAGCTTCAGCTTCATTACTGTCAGTTACTGTAATGAAAAGATGCATTTATCAACCAATAAGGACGGAAGTGAGAAGCAGCTTCTCCCTGAGGAAGTGAAGGCAGCTCTGCAGCAGCAGATGGAGATGGAAAGATGGTATGGTCATAAAAACACAGACATCTTCAGATTTTACTGTCATGGATGAACATGGAGAGGAGGGATCATGGAGAGGAAGGATCATGGAGAGGAGGGATCATGGAGAGGAAGGATCATGGAGAGGAGGGATCATGGAGAGGAAGGATCATGGAGAGGAGGGATCATGGAGGGATCTTGGAGAGGAGGGATCCTGGAGAGGAGGGATCATGGAGGGATCTTGGAGAGGAGGGATCCTGGAGGGATCTGGAGAGTAGGGATCATGGAGAGGAAGGATCATGGAGAGGAGGGATCATGGAGAGGAGTGATCATGGACCATGGATCATGGAGAGGAAGGATCATGGAGAGTAGGGATCATGGAGAGGAGCGATCATGTAGAGGAGGGATCATGGAGGGATCTTGGAGAGGAGGGATCATGGAGGGACGGATCATGGAGAGGAAGGATCATGGAGGGACGGACGTGAGGATGGAGAGCACAGCTAATGGAAGGAGAGAGGCTGAAATCCAGTCGCCACCTGAAAGTGGGTCACACCAGCAGAACACGCTGAAGAGGAGGGGATTGTCTCTGCAGCAGAAGCTGCATTTGTAGCATCAGCTGATCCCAGAACGGCAAACGGGGGCGGGGGTACCGCCTCAGGTCCTTGCTGCTTCCTGGTTTCTCTGGAATCGGTTTCCTGGGGTTTCATGAAGCCACGCGTCGTGGGAGTGACTTCCTTCAGGCTGTAATCCCC
>NC_050518.1:32499587-32503631 GCF_002922805.2 Oryzias melastigma
TGGAGAGGAAGGATCATGGAGAGGAGGGATCATGGAGAGGAAGGATCATGGAGAGGAAGGATCATGGAGAGGAAGGATCATGGAGGGACGGACGTGAGGATGGAGAGCACAGCTAATGAAAGGAGAGAGGCTGAAATCCAGTCGCCACCTGAAAGTGGGTCACACCAGCAGAACACGCTGAAGAGGATGGGATTGTCTCTGCAGCAGAAGCTGCATTTGTAGCATCAGCTGATCCCAGAACGGCAAACGGGGGCGGGGGTACCGCCTCAGGTCCTCGCTGCTTCCTGGTTTCTCTGGAATCGGTTTCCTGGGGTTTCATGAAGCCACGCGTCGTGGGAGTGACTTCCTTCAGGCTGTAATCCCCGCGCTGATCCAGGATCACACTGATCTGTGCTGACAGGCTCTGGGTCGGACCTGCGGCTGGGTTCTGTTCAAGAGCTCCGCCCACTCTCAGGTCACGAGTTTCCTCCAAACTGAAAGGAGGTTTTTCTCTTGTCTTCTCTCTCCTCTGTGGAGCGGTCGGTCTGCTTTCAGAGCGCTCTGTTTTTCCCGCCTTTCCTTCCCGCCTGTTGATGTCCAGCATCCTGACGGGTCACATGACTGCAGATTCTGTCCATCGTTCACGTCGTCTGTGAGGAGGATGAATCTGCCTTCTGCACATGCTCAGTGCTGCTTAGGGTCAGGGGGCACCTGGAGTCTGGAGGGTAGATCCGGATCAGGTCCATCAGGTCCACATGCACAGATCCTCAAGCACACCCACTCGTTTCCTAAAGACCGTCTTGGAACTGTGATCACTCTGAGACGTTTCTGCACGCGCTCAGAGAGCTTTCACAGGAATCAACCGGACTTTTGGGAAACTCGTAAATAAGGAATGTGCAAAAGACGTTTATGTGACATTGGGTTGACATTCCTGAGTGTTCGGCTTCCTCTCACAGACACAAACCCTGAACGTCCCGCCTCTGTTCTTAAGGTGGACCGCTTCATTCGCGCCTCGTTTCCCTCCTTTGTTACGTTTGCATCATCTCTGCTCCACGAGAGACATGAGGGGTGCATGTCCTTGCATCACTACACAAAAATATCACAGACGCTAAGAAGGAAGCCAACCACACACACATGCACACTCACATGCACACTCAGAGAGAGTCGGATTAATTATTCGGTTGCCAGGGAGATGATGGAAGAACGAGCAAATCTGTCAGCTCCCCAAAGACGCTGAAGACTCTTCACACTTCCCCTCGCTCTCTGTTTGTCTCCAGCTCCTTCTACCACTCGGTCCAGCAGAGAGTCTGGCTGGGGGGCACATTATCTGTTATGTCATGTATAATTGTTTCCATGGAGATAATAATTCCAGCTTGAAGGGGGAACGCTCCTGAAGTGCCGATGAGAGGACGGATTCTGGCTCACCTCTCTGCTTCCTTTACAGCAGTCTTGATTTACATTTTCACCTCATCTGTACTTTATCTGTTGGGGAAAATGTAAATAAAGTTGAAGTTGGAATAAAGACGGGATGAATATTATCTGAATCCCTCTGAGAAGCTCTAACTCTTCTCACCTGGTCGACATTTTAAAACACTTTAATCACCAATAAAATCTGATGAATAAATGACTCATTTATATGGTTAAAGAAATACTTATTCAAAATACAACAATAGACAATGGAGAAAGAGGTCAACTAAGAACAGGAAAAGAAAAGGGGAACAATGTAGTAAAAGGATCTGTCCTTGGAGGACATTTTTATTTAAGAAGTCTTAGAAATGATCCAAATCTAGAAACAAACTGCCATTATTTTAAAAGGCTAAAAAGCAAACTATTGGATGGAATTACTTCAAATTGTTGAATAAAAAAAAATATAGTTTTTGGTAGTCCTAAGCCAGAGGTGGGAAAACGTCAGCCAAATGTGGCCAAATAAGCTATTTAATCTGGCCTCCCAGATGGGAATAAATTATGATGATAATCCCTATTTGCTTTCTTTTCCATATAATTGTCGTGTTTCCCCAAAGACGACAAATACATGGACTTTTGTTAAGGTGCAGAAAGGTTTTCTGCATTTTCTTGTAAGAAATTTCATTTTTTTTAATGTTCATTTGTGTTTTCCGAGTCGGACATCCTTTCCCCGATCATTCCAACACCACATGAACGTTTACAGTTTTCTCTGAAGAACATCAAACTATGTCACAGTTTTGAAATAAAACCCCACGTCTTATATTTGTTTTAATCTAAATTAAAATGCGTTTTCATCCAGATTGAATCCTATTTCTTTCTCTTATGAAGTGGATTACCTAAATACTTCACAGATCTGGTTCTGGTCCGGCCCTTCTGTCACATTTTAGAACCCTTTTTGGCCCACAAGTCATAAAGTTTGTCCTCCTCTGTTCTAGCAAATGGTTGTGAGTTTCTGAGTGAACCTGAATCTAGTTCATTTTGATTACAGTCATAAAAGACTCATCATAAAACAGAATGAGAATCTTGGTACCAGCTGGCCCGTCTTAATACATCCTCATACATTTAGGACCAGCGCTTATTCGTAGAACATCAATTTACATTTGGTTTCCAAAAAAATGAACCTTTATGAATTTTTCCCAAATCAAGAAATTTGAGTTTTTTTGTCTTAAATCAAGTATTTTTTTATCAAGAGTTTGGAGCAAAAAGACTCATTTTAACATTATTTCCTTATTTCTAGATCCTCTAAATGAGACAAAAACTGTCCTCCTGATTTTGAGAAAATCTTAGACCAAATAAAATACCTAATAAAACATCCTGAATGTCTAAAGACAAGGTTTGAAATCTGTATCAAAAAGTTTAGTTTCTAAAAGCTGAGAATATCTATGAAAAGTTTATTTATTTCCATAATTCTGTTAAAAATCAAACTGAATATAGTTTTAGAGCTGACTGAATTGGTGTCAACAGGATAAAGCTCAGTGGTTACATAGAGAACGCTGACGAGAAGAGACAACATGAACACAAAAACATGAAGGAAATGAGGGAGACTGGAAAAGAAGAAACATCTGAACTACTAAAACGAAAAGAAACTTTAGAGTCTCCAAGAAAACAATTCTATCTAGAAACAGATCCACCGCCAACATGAAGATGGAGACGTCCGTATCGCAGAGAAATGGAATGAAGCGACTTCATTTGTTTGGATCTGGAAGTAAAGAATTTTCTATGGATGATGTCACACTCACTCTGTCCAGGTCTCTCTTATACAGTCAATGGTTCTCTTTCAAACAGTATTTTTTTTGTTTTCTCCTGATTCACAACGATTTGAATAAATAAATTCTCAAACATGGTTTTTATCCTGATTTACTTTATCCCCTTTATACAAAATTCTACCTGTTAAAACACCCAAAACAACATTTATATTCTTTAATTCTGTCCTCAAACAAGCTTCACTGAAATGAAAACTGACAATTTTCTTTTAAATGAAACAGATCTCATTGGCATTAAAGGCGGTAAAGCTGAAACGTTGCTGCTCTAGTGCAGAATGGAAGCAGCAGAGGCGGGAAATGACCCCCAAACCGAAGTGACCCCAGACCCCGGCCCGACCTGTTCCGCTGAACCGCGGCCCGGTCCAGTCCAGCTGTGACCGCCGCGGTTTCCTTTTACACACTTTAAAGTGATTTGTGAACGTTAGCGGCTTTGACCTCCTCAAAGTTCCCTCTCCGGATTTGGGGTTTGATCCCAACACGCCGCGGTGTAGGGTGACCTGACGCTTCACTGCGTGCAGAAAGCCTCAAAGGTCAAAGGTCAGGATGTCAGCCGCTTGGAGGAACCGTCAAAATAAAAGCCAAAGCAGACATGGATGAAAGTGTGCTTTCTGGTTTGAAGGATACATTTCTGAAGTGAATTTTCAGATAAAGTTTCCTAATGACAGAATAGATGAGTGTGTCTGTTGTGTGTCTGTTGTGTGTCTGTTGTGTGTCTGTTGTGTGTCTGTTGTGTATCTGTTGTGTGTCTGTTGTGTGTCTGTTGTGTTCTTTGTGTGCGACCGCCTCGGGGCTTAAAACCATCAGTTGGTGGTCTTGCTATCTGTGCATTGGGGGGGGA
>NC_050518.1:32503723-32535065 GCF_002922805.2 Oryzias melastigma
TCTGAAAGAGCGCCGCTGTCCTTTTATCATCACATCCACACCAAACAGGATAACCGCCGCCGAGCAAATATCTACAAATTAACTATGGAAATGCAATTAGGAGAAGCGCTGCTCCACATGGAGGTCCATTGTCCCGTTGAGGTTGCAAACGCCATCACTTCCTGCTTCTTTGAAAGCGTCTGCGGCCGGTTCTTTGTGAACGTGGCGGTTGTAGCGTTAGCGTTGCTAACGTGGGAACGTCTACAGAATGAAGGACGCGTCGCTGCTCTGCAAACGGCGCCTGTCCTGCATGAAGCTCCGCCCCCCCCGTAGGCTTCAGTCTGCTGCGTTTCTATAAAACATAAAGCATGAAGGTGAATTCATGCAGGAAGTGACGCCGTCTCAGGCAGGAACCTGCATGTAAATCTGGTCTTCTAATGATCTCATATCATCATCATCGCTTAAGGACATCAGATCGTCCGTGTTACACATCGTCACTCAGGAAATCGAGAATGTCTTAAAGTTTGTTCAGATATGAGAGGGTCATGTGATCAGAGCCGGGTCATGTGACCGTTCTGTTCTATTGTTAAAACATGACTCACACCCACCAGAGTTAACTGGACTGGACCGCTCTGTGAAAACGGAGCGGTCCGGTCCGGGAGGAGTACTGGCTTTCAGACAAACAGATCCATGAACGTCTTTGTTGTCCTGGTCTGAGCTGGAATCTGGATCAGAACCGGACGGCTGGACAGAAACGATGTTGCTGCTTGTTTTTGTTCCACCGATAGTGATGGGTGGGGGGTGTGAGGGGCTGTAAGCCTGCAGGAGAACATGTGTACAAAGGGATGATGGGAAATGAGAGCAGGCTTACTCTGTGGCAGTGGTCTCCCCCACAACTCAGAGACACATTTCTAATGAACTCCTGCCGCTCTGCAGAAACTATGTCCTAGAAAATCACTCAGGTTTTTTTATTTTGACTGAAACAGCATCATAAATAAAAGACGAATGAGAACGATTTCACAAAAGATCAAAAGATAATGGCGGTGGGACTTTTGGAGAAAAAAAAAAACTAAAAATATGGATTAAAATGTGAAAAAAAATCCCATAGGAAGGACAGACTTCACTCCCGCTGGGTGATAAGTGATATAAATTCAGTATTCCTGTTTGTTTTTTTCTGTTCAGTGAAAAATCTAATGAAAAGTTTTTAGAAGAATTTAGAAAATAAAAGTTTGGAATGTTTATTATTTGTTTGTAAAAATGATCCATCATAGAGTTATTTACCACCAGAGATGAGTTAAGAGAGAGAACTTCACGTGAAGCAGCTTCTGTCCGGAGGTGAACTCCAACAATGATGGGATCTTCTGAGATCCGATGTTTAAAAGTCTGACTTTTAAAAAACAGAAAACATCCCATTAAAGGAAAATAGTTTTTTAAAACCCAAATAGAGTTTATAGGAGCTGATGTACAGAAACGGTTTACTGTTCGGATACAGGATGGAGCTCAGAAACGGTTTTAATGTGAAAGACTTTAAGTTCTGGCTCTGTTCAGGAAGGAGAGGGCAGTCCCGGCGCTCCGGACTCGGACTGGCGCTCCAGCTGCTCGCCTTTCAAAGGAAACGTGAAGGAAAACATCATTTTCAAATTTGTCCACATTAGTCAGAACAGAGCAGCAGCAGCTGGACGAAACCCGAGAAGAACATGCTAACGGGCCGGGTCCTGTGTGTGTGCATGTGTGCATGTGTGTGCGTGTGCAGGCGTTAAGTTTCAGCTCCTCTAATGTGTTTGTGAATGACACGGGGAAGCAGACAGATGGAATGAGAGCTGAACGAGTTTGTTAACAGACACTATTAGGTCGACACAACAGGCTCCTTCACAATAAAACACACAAACTCACGGCTACAGGAGCCTCAAAGGGACCAAAAGATTCTGTTACATGTCCATAACTATGATTTTATATTCCTGTTTGATGAGTAAAAACTAGTTAGAGCTACAAACTGTTTGTAACTGTTTTTTTGATTTTCTAAATGTCTAAAAACAGCTTTAAAACTTGTTGTGTTTCCTTTCATGCGATTAACTCTTGTCATATTAACACTATTTCCCAGAGTTGGAGCAGATTAAGAAATGAGATTCAAACTGTAACTCCTTTAATTTTTAATTCCTTTAATCTTTACGTCTGTGTTAGACGTGTTCCAGCTTCTGAAATGTGAAACGCTGCCCCACTAAAACTTAAGAGAAGGTTGTAAATTCTTCCTAAAAGTGAACCAGCCGGAGGTTGTTGTCAAACTGAAGCTAACGTCATGCTAATATTTTAGCAGAGCTGTAGCATCATCAGAGGTTCTAACATTAAAGTCCTAATTATTTTCGTTTCACTCACGTCTGTCTGCACAGCAGCTGAGCTCCAAGAAAGAATGATAAACAGCATGAATTCATCAGACTGATGGATCTATAAGAGCACTGGACAGCAGGCAGAGAGTTTCATTCGGTTTTATGGCTCCAGAAGTGAGGAGATTTACTTGAATTTATTGTTCTCTGAGAAAAAAAATGCTTCATTTTTTTATGTTCTTTCTAAATTCAGCTGAAATAACATTTTCTGGGCTCTCAACGGCCTGTGTGATTTAAGGTCATTCGATAAGAATCAATCTGTAACTTGATTGTGAGCGTGTGCAGCGAACTGAGCAGAACTGATTCACAAATGGATGGAACTCAAATATCTATCATAAGAAGCAGCTGGACTCATAGAGGATGGGTTAGCATGATGCTGGGTTAGCATGATGTTAGCATGTTGCTAGCATGATGCTGGGTTAGCATGATTTTAGCATGTTGCTAGCATGTTGATGGGTTAGCATGATTTTAGCATGTTGCTAGCATGTTGATGGGTTAGCATGATTTTAGCACGTTGCTAGCATGTTGCTGGGTTAGCATGTTGTTAGCATGTTGCTAGCATGATGCTGGGTTAGCATGTTGTTAGCATGATGCTGGGTTAGCATGATGCTGAATTTGCATGATGTTGAATTAGCATGTTGTTAGCATGTTGCTGGATTAACATGTTACTGGATTAGCATGTTGCTGGGTTAGCATATTGTTAGCATGTTGCTGGATTAGCATGTAGCTAGATTGGCATGTTGCTACCTTAGCATGTTACTGGATTAGCATGCTGCTGCTTTAGCATGTGGCTGCTAAACCTCTAAACCTCAGCTCTACCTGGGCCTTCAGAGTCAGACCTGAAGCCTCAGGTGACGTGTGCAGCAACAGGAGCATCCTCCCTGAAGGAGTTCACCGTGAACTCTGAAATGGGGAAACAGACGCCCGCACAAGACGCGTCTTGCCAAGAATGAAGCAGCTTTTACTCTCACCAGCTGACTGGAACTTAAAGATATAGATATGGTGCACACACACACACACACACACACACATGGAGGTGTTTCCTTACAGAGGAATTTGGGGCAGCTGCGTGCATGTGTCCGCTGTGCGTGCTGGACTCTCCGGTTTCCCGTGGTATCCGACCAGCTGAGCAGAACCTGTTTTCCATCAACCTCTCACGCCCGTGGTTTCAGAGAGCGGTTGTGAGTGTGATTCCCTCTGCAGACTCAGAACCGTCCCTGACTCCCCGGTCCAAACAGCTGCTGCAGGACATGAAAACCAGACGGGATTTGGATGTTGGAGTTTGTTTTTGTCACAGGATCCTGTTGTTAGTGAGACTGTGAGGTCTGACTGGACAGAGCGAGCACGTCTGTCAGCGCACGCCAACACAAACGCTGGTGTTTGTCCTCCCAGGACGCCACCCGGGGCTGCTCTCACTTTGGGGCTCCGGTGGAATGCCCATGATGCCCCCCCCCTTCATCCAGTTTGCTTTGACACACGACACTCTCAGGAGAGGCTAAAGCAGAACAAACCATCTGGAAAAATCACGCCGATCCAACAGCTGCTGGTTCGAGCCCAAAACGAGCAGAACCACCAGGAGAGCAGCTACAGTCCTGCTGCTCGTCTGACCCTCATGTTTGAAGAAGCTGCTGAGGTCCACGCTGACTGTTTCAGGATCCTCGCTTCTTCAGATTCATGCTGTGGAAACGTCACTCCTCCTCCTTTTGGTTCTTCTCTCAAACCGCACCAGAGTTCATCTGCAAGTGAGCAGAGACGACGGTTCTCCGGAGGAGCAGAGGTCAGGAGAACGTTCCCATCCGCCAAAGTCAGACGACCATCAGGGGGAAACCATTAGAGCTGGGTGAATGTGGGTATTGATCCGATACTGATCCAATCGGGTCAATATCCCCGATGTCAATACCGACATTCCTCTGTGACTGTTGCATCTGCTCGTTTCTGCTCACTTTATTTCTTCACCTTATTTCCTAAACATTTGTTGATCCTCCTTCTGCACATTTATCCTTGAAGGAAGGAGTTCTTTTTGGTTTTATTCCTATTTATTCACGTGTGTTGTATACCTGTGATGGACCAGGCGATCACCACCGAGAGCGCAGGTGTTTACTCCAAAAATAAACCATTTTTAATGTCCAACAAAATCCAACTGAACAAACATTTTTGGGGCCCATAAAAGAATTCAACTTAACAAGCTTAAAGTAAGTCGAAAATTAGGAAAGAACTCAAAGAACTGACCTGCCATTAGCACACACCTTAAAGTACCAATGATACAATGAGGGGAAACGAGACCGAAAATCTTAACAAACCAAACAGAAATCCCATTCCCTCCCCATAGAGTCCAGGTGGTGGCAGGACCCTCCTGGAGATCTTCTCTGTTTGGCACCATCTTTAGGTCACCTCAGGTACAGCTCCACATGAAAGTCAGAGCAAAACCAATGAATCAACTCAAACGAATCCCAACCAAAGGTGCATACATAATCCAGTGGAGCTGAACACCTCCAGGTACTGTTGTGGGTCTGCAGTCATCACAACACCTCTGTCCTCATCGAAGTGAGCTGGACCTGCATGTAATGGTAACGGGTACAGTGACAATAAGGGCAATCTATTCAATTCTATTCAATATCGATACCAATATTGATGTTTTTCATAGATCTGGGGGATGAAGCTCAAAATCTCAATTTCTTTAACCACCGTGAATGTTTTTGTTGTAAGTTTCTCTTTTTTAAATTACTTCATAAACTTAAAAACACTTAAGACAATATTTTCAATTAATGGAAAACAGTTTATTACAATAAAAACTTCTTGAAATTAAATAAAAAGTGAAGAAGTGAATACAAAACAGTCAACAGACACTATGATATAAGAATAAATGTAACAGGTGAAAAGTATCTCTTCATTTAGAGGGATAGGATGAACAATTCCTGCTGACAGTTGAGAGAGTTGAGGCTCAGATGGATCCTTTTACTGATATAGAAAAGTTTAAACAAGAGTGTAAATATCGATTTCTGCGGGCCGGTATCGATCCAATATCACCTTGAGATCAATACTGTCCATATTTTGGATCGATCTGCTGAGCGCTAGAACGCAGCTTTAAACCCACCAGAGGAGATCTTCTCTGCTTTACTCTCAGAACAGGAACATGTAGATTATCTCAGAACAAAGCAGGAGTTGAGGGTTTGAACCCCATTTGGGAGGTCAGAGGTCACTTCCTGTATTGCTCCAGACCCCGCCCCCCTCCCATCAGCTTCCACACTCTGGTCTCACTCGTCTGCTGCTCAGGAATTCTGCTGAGCTTTTCTTTCTCTTCCTGAGAATAAAGCTCCGTTTGAGCAGAGATGATCCGATCTGTGGAGAAATACCCGACATTTCACACAGCAGTCTTCACGTTCACTCTTACTGCTGTGTGTGCATGTGAGCGTGCATGTGAGCGCGCATGTGAGTGTGCGTCTTTGCCGTCTGCTGCAGTGTCCTACTTAAACGTCTCCTCCCTTCATCTGCGTGTGTGTGCTGGTGTTTGAGTGTGTGAAGCTCGTCAGCTCTAATTAAGCCAAGCTTCTTAACGAGCAGACAGCTAATTAACACACGGAGGGAAATACACACACTCCTCCTTCATCCTTCGCTCCACATCTTTCTCTTTTTCTTTTTGTTCTTTTTTTCCAGTTTTCATTTTTTGCTCTTCAGATTTTTTCCTGTTGTCTTTTATTCCTCTTTTTACTTTCTTTTCCTTCCTCCTTTCCTGCGTTTCTTCCCCTCCTCTTCCCCCTCATGGTGTTTTTCTGGGTCAGGTGGGGGAGGGGGTTTGGGGAGATTTGGGGAATCTTATTTCCGTCGCTCTTCATTTTTTGAGCGTTAGGCTCTTCATCAGTCAGCGGTGTTTAACATCACACACTCTCCCTTTTCCCATCATCCTCCCTGTCCTCTCCATGGATTATAATCCGGTTATTCCCGCCCGTGTCTGCCTGGATGGAGCCGGTGTTGTTTGGGAGATCTCTGTGGTGCAGAGGCAGATGTTGGTTCCAGCGTTTGTCTTTTTTGAGGAGGAAATTGTCATATTTGAAACAGAATAGTTATTTTCTTCCAAACAATGCTGAACAGAAGTGAAGATATTTTTGAGCAGTTATGATTCAAGTTTAAATTAAAGTACGACTGACCGGTTTCATGGAAAATGTTTCTTTTAGAAATCCGTTTTTGTAGGATTTTATCACTACTGCCTTCTGCATATGAGATGACATGATTAAAGAACTGTGAAATCAGAACCCAGTATTCTAAGGTGGTAGAACATAGAAGAAGAGGATGACTCTAGTGGTCATTTGAAGAACTGCAGCCTTGACACCTGCAGGTTTGTCTGAATGTTAGAACAGAAGATGGAGGCGTGTTCTACAGAGGTTCTCACAGACCTGATTGGTTCACTATCTTCTAATAATACATCCGTCACAGAGCTGGCTGTTGGTTTAATTGACTGTAGAAAAGTCATGGATGAGTCCGTCGTCGGTGGCTGAACATGACTGCTGTGCTTCCAGGTGCAGCATTTAAGGCGGTTCTGCACCTGTTAGCATCAGGCTAACATATTGTGTCTGTTTCAGATCCGTGTGGACGGAATCCCGCCCCCAACCCAGAATGCCTTGCTGTACGAGACGGTGCCAGTGGTGGAGGGGAAGCCGATCCTGAGAGACATGGTGTTCAGTCCGGACCACCAGTACATCTACCTGCTGAGCGACAGACAGGTAAACCCGCTGAATCAGAATGTTGGTGACGCTTGAACTCTGAAGGAAGGAGGCGGGGCTTAGAGGGCGCTGTGGTACCTCAGCACAGCGCTGACTCTACAGACGAGGTTTCTGTCTGCGGACCTCAATGATCCGGTAAATCACTGAGTCATTGAAAGGCCCTCACAGCTGAAGCGGCTAAACAGACGTTCTTGAATGTACTTTTATCATTCGGTGTTCACACTGGACTGTCAGTACTCAGTACTAGAGCATGTACTTGTATAAAATGTTGGAAGACTTTTTCTTTCACAGCTTCATTCTGATAAATGAAAGACTTGTGTCATAGATTTCCAGTTTTCAAACCGTTCACTACCAAATCCCACTTCCTGATTCCTGATTGGTTCAACTTGTTTAACTTCCACATGAGTTCAATAGCTGCAGGTTTTGTATGTGGAGCCTAAAAGACGGTGTGAGACATGACTGTGAGGGTTTTGTACACATGAGGTTAGACGTGTTTACATGGTTTATATGAACCTTTCATGTGGTTGTTTGAACTCCCGTTTCTGAGCCCGGTGTGAACGAAGCTTAAGAACGAAACGTTCTGGAAAGTGTCTCCGCTCAGCTGAATCAGTTATGGTTCTTTACAAAACTTCCATCCAGACTCCTTCTGGTCCGCTTCCATTATTGACCTATTGTTAGCGTCACGGCTGACGTGGAGCGAGGCGGTCCTCCGCGGCGGTCCTCCGCGGCGGTCCTCCGCGGCGGTCCTCCGCGGCGGTCCTCCGAGGCGGTCCTCCGCGGCCAGCTAGCACCATCAGTGATCGTTTCACCATCTGGTCTATTTTTTCCACGAGCAAAAATTCTGTCAATTGGCAGGAAGTAAGTCCAAGACACACAATTTTCAAAATATAACCAATTTTTCACAATAAAATACCCCGATCATGTTTTTGTATTTAAACAGAGTTTACAGATGAAAATGAACACACAATCACAACCCACACATCACCATAGTGGGTGGACTACGGAGTGGGGGGGGGTTGTGTATCTGAAAACACAATTAATGAAGAGATGATGGTAATAAAAGCTTCAAATAACCACAGTTGAGCAGAAGCACCTGTCGACCGTCGAGGAAAAATGGTTTGAACTGGAGATGAAGCGGATTCCGCTCACTCCGCTTCACAGCGCTTCTGAGTGTGATGTGAATCTATGACGTAAAAAAAACCATCAGACAAAAAAGAAACGTTTTTTAAAAATCTGCATGAATAAGTGAAGCATCTTAAATAAATCTCTTAAACTGAAGAACATTTCTTCCTTCTACGGTGCTGAATTTGTCTGTAATTCTAGACATCACTCGTTAAAGGAAACGTTTCTGTTACTGTAGCTTCAGGTTAACACAGAAGGAGAGCGTTTGCTGTTTTCACAAACAGTGATGTGCTCTTCATCGCTGCATCATCACCCTCGTTTACATGTTATCAGAGAGCCGGCGGATCAACCTCATCCGCAGGATTAATTTGAGTCAGCAGATCGTCGTGAGAACGTGTTGGAATGAGAAGTGCCGAGTCAGCTGGTTTGTTGGCGAAGGTTGGTTAAAGAAAAAAGGCGGCAATGTCTCTTCAGGGAAAAGCAGATAATGAGGTCAGAGAGGAGACAGAGCTGTCTGTGAGACACAACCGGAGTATTCATGCGTGATCTCATGAATGACACAGTTCTGCCCTGTTTACCGTCTCCCTGCTGCAAGGACTTGTGGGAAAGGATTGTGTGGGATTTCACCTTCTGTCTGTGGAAGAAAACCCTTCAGTCTTTAGACAGTCGAGCCTTCACAATCTGCTGGAATTATGTTGATCGTGTTACAATTAAAACGTTTTTGTGTTTGAGCGTCACGACGACGTCCATGAAGATCTTCACTTCCTCGTCAGCTGACATCCGGATCAGAACCATACGGCTGGACCTTACCCAGATTGATGGATGTTTTTATGTAGCAGCGGTGAAGATTTATGTTAATGTACATGTGTCAAAGTCACGGCCCGGGGGCCGGATCCGGCCCTCCGGGTAATTCTATCCGGCCCTCCCTTTTATTTTATTGTCACTAATGACCCGATGTTATCTTGAGCTCATTTCTAACTTGTATAATTTTGACAAAAGATATTTTTTTGGAGAGTAAAATATTGAAAGTTATTTAAGGTTTAAGTTGATTTATTCTGGAATCATTTATCATTCATCACAAACACACGTTACGTCGCGGGCCGAACACAAGGTGTGTTTTGGATTTTGGCCCCTTGTGTGGTTGAGTATCAGAATCAGACGAGGGGGATCAGGGGCGGAGCTCCAAAAGCCACGCCCCCTCAGAGGAGATTTTGGAAACAAATTCTTCAGATCAACATGATAAATGGCTTTATAAGTCATTCAGGTTGTGGGATTTTGGTTAAAAACGTCATAGTCACATTTTTTTAATTTAAATATGATCTTAGAAGGACTTCAAAGAGTTTTTTGTTTGTTTTCCCATTTAAACTGCAGTAAATGTCTCAGCGGAGGCTGTCGTCGATCAACTGCATGATTTCATCTGTTAATGAATGACATTAAACTTGATTCCCTCCTGACAGAGAGCGCATTCATCTTGAAAAGCTGCTGGAGTCGGGCTCGGCTCCGGCAGCAGGCGGCGTGGCGGCGGCGGTCGGAGCAGTCGCTGCGTTTTTTGGAGCCGGGCTCGTTAGCTGAACGTGTTTGTGTGGTTTCCAGGTGAGCAAGCTGCCGGTGGAGAGCTGCGACCAGTACAGGACCTGCTCCGGCTGTCTGGGGTCAGGAGACCCGCACTGCGGATGGTGTGTCCTCTTCAACAAGTAAGACTCGCCGCAGGTCGCCTCAGGTGCTTCACGTTCACATGAGCACAAACATAATCAGATTCTCTCTGAGAGCGGCCTCGTGTTCATCCTGTGAGTGTTAGCAGAACACAGTCAAGCTCCTACTCTCCCCTGTTGGGTCCTCTGACATTTATCCCGATGACGGATCCGGAGCGGCTCGGCTGCAGCAGCAGGACGGCAGGAATGTGGATGTGCAGCGGCTAATGGAAGTGTGTTTGTGTGACTCCTGTGAGGCATCATTAAGCCTTCTATAAATGCTCCTCACACAAACACACTCATCAGGAGGTTTGATGTTCAGCATCCTGGCAGGTGGAGGAAGTTCCTCTTTGGAGTTCCTTCACTCCACTGGCCCTTCAAAGTAAAAGCCCCTGGCTGCCGGCGGATTTCTGAACTCAAAGGAAACAAACTCAAAGACAGCTTTTGTTTCTTTGAAGCTTCCAGAGACGTTTCAGCGGGAAGTCTTTGTGGGAACATCAGTCTCTCAGCTTCACGTCAGGGACGGATCCAAGAATCTTCCCGCATGACAATCTGACTGCAGAGATGAGGCGCGTTCCAGCTGGACGGAGGACGTCTGAGTGACGGAAACTCACCTTGTTCTAACCTGGATTCAGAGTTTTCCATATCAGGCTAAAAACAAAATCTCCTCACAGAAACATGAACTGTTTCATCTGTCCTCCTCCTCCTGCCGCTTTCTGTCCATCTGCTGTTGATTAGAAGTAAACAGATCATTACTGCAGGCGGCTGCGTCGTGTGCCGAGCTACATATGTCAGAGCTGCTGTTCTCCGCAGACTCGCCTCACCTCCGCCTGTCCGACTCCACCTGCACGCCACCGATAACTGCATCGCTCACCGCTCCCCGCTCTTAATTAATTCTGCCATTAATCACATTCAGAGCGGCCCCACCGAGGAAACAACATGTCATGTCGCAGAAATAAATGTACACGGATCGCGTCCTGCAGGGAGAATGCTTTTAAAAGGGAGCAAAAATAATCAGCTTGTCATTTGCAATTAAAGAGAAAATTCAATTACTGAATAAATACGCCAATCAAACAATTATTAATTCAATCAAATATAATTGTTGACCAGGAGAAATAAAAAATACAATCATAAACGTAAACCAGTGTAATGAATAAAAACATGGAGGAAGACAAAAGACTGTCCTAGAATACTATGACGTCTTACTTAAAGATTATTTACAAAGAAAAAGAAAGCATCAAATGAAACCTTTGATGTCAGAATAAAAACTGTAAATCTGGAAATTAAACTTAAAAATGATGTTACTTTCTCAAGAGAAAAATGTGGAAATTTACGGGATAAAACACAAACTGATGTGAGTAAAAAACATTTTAGAGCATTAAGAGAAGATGCATTACCTGTGATAGTGTGATTGCTTTTCCCTGAGTGTGGTCGCTGAAATGCTGCAGCTTTTTACTGAAAATGCTAAAGCTATTTGCTAAAGCAGAAAGTGCACAAAGACTCCGTTGAGTGTTTTAAAAAAGAAATGAATGCATAAAAAGAATGAATTCAGAATGATCCCAAATCTTCAGTAGAGGCCAAAAAGAAGTGAGCATTTCGCTAAAATGAAAATGTTAGCTTAACCCTTAAAAAGCCCAGATATCTTTAGTAGGTGCCAAATTAGCCAAAAAAAAGAGATAAAAAGATAGTATGCTGCTAAAATACTAGCTCAACTCAGAATTAGCCCCAAAACCTTATTTAAAGCTAAATTATCCAAATGTGTTAGCGTGTAGCTAAAATATGAGCTAAACTCTAAATTATCCCTTTAAACCTCAGTAGCATCGATTCGCTTAACATGCTGAACATTTTAATACTAATATTTAATACATTTTATTCTAATATTGCAAAGGTTTCACTTTAAGTACAGGTTTCAAAGAGCACAAAAAAATGTGAGGAATTTTGTGGGGAGGAAAAAAAACGCAAAAATTGTGTAAAATTTTATCAAGCTTCAATAATTGTGCGAAATTGTACAAAATTAAAAGTAAAAACATGAATTTCCTGAACTGGTTGAATGTTTTTAATTACATAAATTGGAAAAAATCCCCATTCATTTGACTGGGGTTGAAAAATTGCATACATTGCGTAAAATCTTAAGAATCTAAAAGATGTATAAACACCAAACATACAGGCGATAATGTCCTTAACAGGCTGAACGTTATGAAACCAAGACTGCAGACATGCTGAAGCGTGATCGAGGTTTGATGGTCCTGAAGAAAAACAAACGAGAGAAACCGAATCACTTCAGTGTGAAACATTCACACAAACATTCACGAGTGGGAGATCTGATCATCCTTTCAGATCATCTGGATCCTCAGCGGGTCTTCCTGTTCACGCGTGACCTTTGACCCTTGCAGGTGCTCCAGAAAGGAGGCGTGCAGCCGGTGGGAGGAGCCTCAGCACTTCAACACGCGCCTGGACCAGTGCGTGCACATCTCCGTCAGCCCGAGCAACATGTCCGTCACGTCCCCGCCGACGCAGGTGGAGTACACGTGCACGCGCACACGCACACGCTCCAGGTTGAGGCTCTGCTGACGTTCCTGCTGTGTGTCCAGCTGTCTGTCAAAGTGCAGAACGTCCCGGCGCTGTCGGGGGGCGTGTCCTGCGTGTTCGAGGACCTGACCGAAACCCCCGGAGAGGTGCTGTCCAGAGGTCAGGTGAAGTGCACGTCGCCGTCCCTCAGAGACCTCCCGTCAGACGCGCACACCCACGGTGAGAGGCCCCGCCCCCATCCGTCCGGTTGGTTGGTTGGTGCTGATGCTGACTGTCACCTGTCCTTCCTCAGAGGAGAAGAGGGCGGTGCAGCTGAGCCTGCGCTCCAAAGAGACCGGACTTCAGTTCATCTCCACCACCATCGTCTACTACAACTGCTCCGTGCTCAGCTCGTGAGTCCGCCCCCACCCCGCCATCCCCACCCGCGCCGAGTACGAGCTCCAGCCAATCACATCTCTCCCTCTCCATCAGGTGTACGACCTGCGTCAGCAGTGCGTTTCCCTGCCACTGGTGCAAATATCGCCACATCTGCACCAACAACCTGCAGGACTGCTCCTTCCAGGAGGGGCGGGTCAGCAACATGGAGGTTTGTAGATGTGTAGCCTCACAGACGATGACACGCCACGGTGACCGTGAACGCCGTACCTGCAGCATGTTTGTGATCAGTTCTATGAAGAGCAGCATTTCAGAGCCAAACCATCCTCGCTCATATGAACCGTTTTATGTTTCTAACACCGTCCTGGTATACATGAACATGGAGCGATTCCATCATAAACGGATCATTTCAATCAGGGATAGACCTCAGGGAGTTCCAGATATCCAAGTCTTACTCATGACTGATTACCTGGTTCAGGTGTGTCCAGCCAATCTGCAGGAATGTGGCCCTCAAGGCCTGGAGTTACCTGATTTAAATAGAATACATTTACTATTTTAAACAAAGTGTGCGTCTCCTCCCACTGCGATGAAAGAAAAAAAACATCAGAGAACAAGTTAAAACTCATTAAACTTGAAAGAAACTTTTTTATTTACAACAAATCCAACTTATGTAAAGAGGAACTCCATCCGTGAAGGAAGTCCAGAGATTTCCCAGTAAAACGCCGTCTGACAGTCGATGGATCAGAGCGCTCCGGAGTTCTCTGGATGATTGCAGGAAGTTTCTCTGGAGCTCCTGAACTCTCTGGGGGTCCATGAGGGAGATAAACACGACGTTTTCTTGGTCTTGAAACCGTTTTTTCTCTGGGAAACGATATCGAGTGAAGATGAAGCTGCTGTACAGTCGTGAGCTGCTGCAGACCAACACCATGTCATTCATCTGTAGCTTTATCTGTTTTTAACTTTTTATTGCTCTTTGAACTCTTAATGTGCAGCGACTTGTTCGACCGAGGTCATTTTAAGCCACCATAGAAATCGAATAAACTCAAATTTAAAGAATGCCTTCGGAGCAGCTGTGGTGCGTTCAGTGGCGGCGTGGAGGTTCTCATTCTGGCTCCTTTGTTGCTCTTCATCACAAACTCCATTACCTGTCCAGACAGAGCTGCTGGGACGCTGAAAGTGGTGCACAAATCAATGCGGTAAAGTTCATAGTGTCTGTAGTATTCATAACTTTATAGATTTTTCTTCTTTTGTTATCAGACGGCATTTAATCATAGCTGACGTGTTTCGACGGAGACGTTCCGTCTTCATCAGAGTCGTCTCTGGAGAACGTGTCTGATGAAGACGGAGCGTCAGGTAGGAGTTAAATCGCGATAAAATGATCCAAAAAGTTATGGTGTATAAATCCTTTTCCTGCTGAGAGGATCGCTAGTTTCGGGGTCTGTGGTCTTTTTTTGAAGATGTCCGATTTTTCCGGAAAAGTCCATCTTAACAACGGCTTACGCAATAAATCAGCAGCTAAATCAAATTCTTCGCCTTCTATTATTGTTAACTGTAAAACAGCGAATAATTCAAACCAAATCTAGAGCAGCGACGGCCTGAAGAACAGAAGAAGTTAGCTTTGGTAGCGCCAGTTCAAGCCGTCCAATCAGAGGCGATTATGTCGTCTTCGTCCTCATGAAGCTGCAGAGACTCTGATTGGTTGAATCCACGTGTTTGATCCATATATGTCTATGGTTTAATCAGCAGTGTTTTTATGGAAAGCCGCCGCAAAGACCAGAAGTGAGGATGGAAGCACTGACTGTGTGAGGCAGACTGTCATGAACGAGCAACACATGAGAGCTAAAATCTGATTGGTTGGAAACTTTCATGTGGAAAAAAACTGTCTAGGGGCGAAACTGCAGAACAGATCCAAAATATGTTTTGGACAAATATATATATATATATATATATATATATATATATAAACATTTTCTCTGTGATTTAGACACTTCCTCTCAGATAATTCTAGGCCTTCACTGAAGACTTTGCCTGACAGTACGCCGCCGGTAGAACAATATGATAAAAATAACGCTTGTATTGAAGGAAGCTGGAGTTTTAGCTTAAATAAGGAAAACAACAGTTTCATAAGCTGTACCTCCCCAATTGTAAAGTCCTTTCATCTGTCTAGTGGTCCTTATGCCAACGTTTATCCTCCTGAGGAATCGTGATTTCCTCTGACTCTTTAAAAATGACCTTATTTCCTTCCAGACGAACGTCTCGTTTTAGAAATAGATTTTTTTCTTTCACAAGTACCTCTATTCCACCTTTTCCTTTTTTATTCTAATCTTCTGTCTAAAGTGTAAAACATTAGGAACCGGGCTCGGGTCATCAATGTTCTAGAACCTCAAAAGAGTCACTTACAGGTGGACTGAGTGAATTCTGCTCTCCTCGATTAAAACGTTACTGAACCTCCATCCTGAAAGCTCTTTGTTCCCCGTGTTGATTAGTCCTAAATGTATGATAACTGCCCATCAGATCATGCATTATTCACCAGTCCTTTCAGTCGAACAGTCCATTCACTCGGAGTGGATCGTCGTCTCCACGCGGAGCAGCTCGCGGCGGTTTCTGCAGGAAGGAGCGGCGGTGGAGGTCAGAGCCGCTGCCGCGCTGTCATTACACGCTCGAGTAAACAGCAGTAAAGCTGCAGGTCAACAGCCAAGGGCAGAAAGACTCGTACGTTTAAATCTGTCCTCGCCGATGCGTTCAAGGACTCCGTGACTGATGGGATTTTATGAGGACAGAACTGAGGGACGAGCAGAACTCGGCCTGCATCCGTCCGGATGGGGCTGATGGGAAATATATGTGTTCATCTAAACCAGTGTGTCAAAGTCAGGCCCGGGGGCCGGATCCGGCCCTCCAGATCATTTTATTTTATTGTTATTAATGACCCGATGTTATCTACATAAAATATATCTTTATGGAGAGTAAAATATTGAAAGTTATTTAAGGTTTAAGTTGATTTATTCTGGAATAATATTCCTGCCTTTTTATTATTCATAATTATGTTAAAAAGTTACAGTTTTACAGCTTTGAAAATTGTCATTCTGCAGCTTTTTGGACTATTTTAGCATTTACTAAGATTTTTTAGGCTGTTTTGGAGTTTAGCTAATATTTCAGCTACATGCTAGCTGTTTTGGCTGTTTTGGCTGTTTTTTGTGCTTTAGAATAATTTGGCATTTATGTAATATTTTAGCGGGTTATGAGCTTCAGCGTTTTCAGCGATTAGCTTCAGCGTTTTCAGCTATCAATTTCAGCATCTTTAGCAGCCAAATTCAGCTTACAGCATTCACACTAGCAGTATCACAGGTAATGGTAAATATCTAGTTCATAATTATGTTAAAAAGTAAAAAATGTAGTTTTAGAGTTCAATAAATGTTTATCCAGTTCGGCCCACGACCTGAGGTGTGTTTTGGATTTTGGCCCCCTGTTTGATGGAGTTTGACCCCCTGATCTAAACTGTAAATAGGACAACAAACATCAGACGTGGTGTTTGTTGTCTTATTTACAACAAACACCACGTCTGATGTTTGTTGCTGGACTTTATGCAGCCTGAAGGTCGAAGGTCTGCAAACTCCACAAGTCTCTATTAGTTCTTTGCTGTTTGTGGAGCAGGTGGTGCTTCTTTTTCTGCAGAATTGCTGCAACAATCACTGTTGCTGCTGATTCAGTGCTGAAGATGCCAAGTCGTCTTTAACCCTTTAAACACCGGAGCTTTGGTCTTTATGTTCTCTGATTTACTGTAACTTTGAGCTGCTTTTCTCCTTCACAATCTACTGGAACTATCGTGTTAACAGGTGAAAAGTTAAAGAGTGTTAAAGATGCCTCAGATGTTTGTTATCTTGACCTTTCAAGGTCATGGGGTTGCTGGAGCCTATCCCTACTGCAAAAAAATGTGCAAAAGTCTTTGCTGGTGCAGAGCAGATCAGAGCTTTGCCTTGGTAGTACTCATCTACAGATGAAGCTCCTGCAGAAGGTCGAGGTCTGCCTGTCTGGTTGCCCCTGGCGACAGATGAAACCCGCTGAGGATGAGGAGCCAGCATCCAGCTGCTCGGATGCTGATGCGATTGCTGCTGAGTGTCACTGTGCAACAGCGGTTACAGACTCTGCTCGGCTAATTAGTCAATGGTAGATGAATAGCCACTTAATTGACACCAAAGTGTCCAATCACAGCAATTAATGTTAATTACCAGGCAATTAGGTGGAGAAGAGAGAGGGAGCTGAGAGGGAGAGAGGAGAGAAAGAGGAGGTTTCATTATTTTTTCATTTGACCTTTATTCAGACAGGTTGGAGTCTGTCACAGAGGGAGGGTCTGTTTTTCATCCGTCGGGGAGTTAACGAGGGACGTCGACAAAGAGAAGCTGCCCCGATGATCGATTCCTCCACAGCTGAGAGATAAAAACACTGTCAGCCCAGAGAGGCGGCAGCGGCGGCCTTTGCCTTCATTCATCTTTGCTGTGACAGCGGCAGCTCCACTCATAACTCTTCTCCTCCGTGGAAGCTCTGTTCATGGATCTTTGAGGCTGCAGCCCAACACTTTAATCCAGGAGGCTCCTGGAACTGCAGCAGTCCTGGTCACAACTGAAAGGGGTCCCCAAACCTCTATTTTAAGGGTTTTCATCTTCATTTAAAAAAATGAAGCCAAGAAACAGTATTTCTTCTACAGTCACAGTTCAGACTGTAGAATAAAGTCACGTTCTATGTGGGTCTGGATCGGCCACATTGAGAAAAGAAGAATCACGCATCTCTGATGGTGTTTTGGAGCCGTTTAATCTTCATACATGACGGCTGTGAGCCAACATAAAGAGTTGAGTTCAGTCAAACATCAGAGCAGCACGAACATCCGAGAGGAACGTTCACTGGAAATACCAGAGACAACAAATGATATCATGGAGATAATGTTCAGAAAGTTCACGCCTTTGGTAAAACAGAAATAAACAAAACTTCACTGATGAAGCACCAAATGCTGCACTCAATAACCATTAGTCAGTGAACTCATTTACATGCTGCTGATATTTAAATAAAGGGCAGTTGCCATGGAGACGCAGTTTTCTTTTCGTTACTCACAGAAGATAAAATAAAGAAACCAGAAAAATCTGCTTCAGGAAGAAACTTAACCCTTCAACACCTTCGCTATAAAAAGTGACACCATCACTTCTACAGGTAATCTTTACCTGTTCTAATATAGGCTACCTAATTCAAAATAATAAATAGATTTTAAATCATGTAAACACGCGATACATCAGAGTAGTTTTCTCTGATTTTTACCCGAAGTAACCAAAAAGAAAATAAAAAGAGTGTCTTTAAGACGTCCACACAAACTACACTCTGATGTCCTCATTTCTATCAGACTTCCTGTGTAGTGATCAGAGTTTGGGGGTCAAGAAGAATGAGAAGCAGTAGGACACGCCTCCATCTCACCTGCTTCATCCTTACTTACCCTTGAGTGTTTGTTAAGTTCTCACTTAAACCTGTCACCCGCAGCACGCCCATAGAAAAAATGTGAACCAGCGTTTCTTCTTTAGGGGCTCACCAGGTTTTTTTCATGATTTTAAAATATCTCCCTGGAGGTTTCACTGTGTTTCACTCCCAGAATGTCCATATCCACCTGGAAGGGCAGGTAAGGTCACTGTCATTGGGTAAAGGTCGCCTGATGATCGTGTCCACTCCTCCGTTCAGATGAAACTATTCGCTGGTTGGATATTTGTTGTCAGGCTCATTGGCAGCTGGATTAAAAACATCTTTGTTCTGGATTGATTGTTTGAATCCTGGTTGGAAAGCATAGTGCACGTTAGCGCACGAGGGCCGCTAACGTGTCCAGGAGAGAAACAGCAAACGCTGATGTTAGTGACTGGATGTGTTTGACAGACATCCGCTTCGTAACGGCTGAAACGTTCCTCGTCTTTGAGTTCCTGCTGATCCAGAGTTCAGTTTCAGTTCGGAATTTCAACAAGTAAACAAATCTGTCAGGCAGAAACCAAACATTTATCAGTCAAATTGGTTTTCTATTGTCACTCTTTCCTGGAGCTGGGAGGGAAAGTGTCGGAGGACGTGTTTGAAACGGTAACCATGACGACAGTGATCCTCCATGCCTGACGGGCGGCTCTCTGAAAGGTCAGAATTACTGTAAATGAGAATCCAGGAGGACGAGGTGGAGATGGGGGTGTGGGGGGGTGTGTGGGGGGTGTGGGGGTGCGAGGCCATGTGACCCCCCCACAGTCCCACACAGACCAGCACAGACATGATGGGATGGATAAACATGGAGTCTGTTTGCTGCACACTCGGCCTTTATCCCAAACACACACACGTGCACACACACGTGCACACACCCCACCGTCTCTGATGGCGTCCGCTGCGCTTCGGTCCGCCTCCTGCGGAGCTAATGGCCTCCAATCAGTCATAATGCAATTAATTACTGTTGTGATGCTCGTTAATGACGGTTTTCCCACTCCGAGGCGCAGTCGGAGCCTGAGAGGGGGACGGGGGGGTCCTAACGGGGGTCCGGTCAAATGAGAACACAGTTTTAGTCAGAGCATGTTTCTGGGTCAGAACCAGAAAGGTGGACCATTTCATAAGGGGGAGGAGAGGATCGTCTCAGGTCGTTCTGGATATCAACATCAGGAAGAACTTCTGATGAAGAATCAGGAAAGAGGAAAACGTCTTTTTGTCTTGTAGTTCCTCTCGGAGAAGAGCTTTCCTCTGTTTTCACAGCCCCCCCCTCTGTCTGTGGTTCCAGGGTTGTCCTCAGATCCTCCCCAACACGGACATCCTGGTCCCGGCCGGGATGGTGCGCCCCATCACGCTGCGCGCTCGGAACCTCCCCCAGCCGCAGTCGGGCCAGAAGAACTACGAGTGCGTGTTCAGCATCCAGGGGAAGGTCCAGCGCATCCCCGCCGTGCGCTTCAACTCCTCCTGCATCCAGTGCCAGAACACCTCGGTGAGACCGGCTACCCAGCATGCATCTCTGACCGCACTCGCTCATGAACCTGACGGGGATTTCAGCATTTATTTCTGGATTATGTTTCAATTTTTCAAATAATGAATCTAAAAATATTTATCTGAATCTCCAGAGATGCAGATCTAGAGAGTTTTCTGTTTCCTGGAGCAGCTAACAAACAAAACACAGGCGTACAGTTTGAAATGTCCAAGTTTTTATGTTTGAAAAGTGCAACAATCTAATCACTGAGCGCATTAGTGTCATGCTATCTTCATAGCCTACGTAGCATCGATGCTCGCTGGTTTTTGTGGGGACTTCTGGGTAATTTCCAGAGCGTTGGAGTTTGGAACTGTAGATTCAGACGAGATGGTGAACGCCATGAATAGTGGAATAAGTACTGAAGGAATTTATTTTAAAATATTGAAAAAATAAAGTAAAAATGCAATTATGTTCTAAAAATAATGATTAATTCTCTATTAACAATTCATCTTCACCCTTTAAGCCCTGAGGCGTCGCCGATGACGCTTAAACATTGTACTGTCACTTTTCAACCGTTAGCAGATTGTGAGGGAGAAAAGCGGCTGGAGCCTCAGATCTAAAACATTTTAGGACAGAGATGCGTTCTGACTTTCCTGCTGGAGCTGTCATTACCAGCTGTAGCCAAAGGAAACACGTTCGCTCTCACACGCTGCTGCAGTCTGAGAGGAACCTCATTGAGATGATGCTCGCAGCCTTGACCCCGACTGGATCCTCGCCGCTCGCGTAGACGTGTGTAAACTGCACGGAGCTGATGCAGATGGATTATTGTCCTTTGCTTGGATGACACTCTCCATTTTCAGTCCTGCATAACAACAACAAACACGCACATGCAAACACAGACACACACTCTCCAAATGTTGACCGTCTGCTCGCGCTCATTTCCTGTCCTTCATCTGTCTTCCTGTCGTTTGACGCTGCCCTGAGGAGAGCACACAAACATGCACACACACGTGCACACACGCGCACACACACGCACACACACGCGTGCAGATGGCTGGTGTCCGTCTGTATGTAATTAAGTTTGAATTCCCCGTGGAAATTGTCCATTTAGTAAAAGAAGCACGCTCACGAGACTCTGAGAATTCCTGGGGTCTTTATGAGTGTTTTACCTTCTCAGGGAACGCTCCCGCGGGAAACACGAGTTTAAGGGATTGGTTTGTTCAACTGGGTAAAAGTTGTGTCTGTGAAACGTTCTGATTGTGGACAAACTGTCTAAATCTGTGGGTTTCTGGCAGCAGCTGAAGGAAGGATCGGATTCTCTCTTCTTTCATGTTCTTGTTCTGTGTAAGAACTTGATTGGACTCTTTTCATGGATCATTCCTGAATACTGGAGAACCTCCCAAAGATCCTCATTCAAAGCCTCTCAGACCACACAGATGGATCTGCTGCTGGTTGAATAATCTGTCCATAAACCATCAAGATCACAGAGGATGTCAAATCCTGACACCTCCGTCAAACCTCAGCAGTCTGCAACCTTTCAGAGTAAAAGAGCCGTTTGGTTTGTTTTCTACAAAACCAAACAGGAGCTGGAACGTCTTATTTTGATACTGCTGAGCATTTCATCTTTTTTAACGATAAATATGAATTATGCTTCTTTTGTGACTTGAACAAAAACAAAAATATAAAAATAAACTATTATTTTCTCAAAAAGTGAAATTATGTTTTACATTTGACAGAAGCTCGTATGATTTCCTTTCAAAATAAAAGACTTTTTGTCCCAGTGCGGCTCTGGACAGAACGGGATCATCTGTGCTTTAAACTCATAAAGGATCAAACTTTTCACCAAAGTTTTTCTTTCTAGATCTCTTTTACCTCAGGAATGTAAAAATCTTTACTGTGATTCACCTCAGTCACACATTTATAACCTTCATTCATCTAAATAAAAAGAATACTATTATTTATTTTTCTTTAGCCAGAGAGCCACTATGGAGGCTCCAGAGCTGCAGGTTGCAGACTCCAGGGTCCTGACTCTGATGTCAATGAAATCTGTTTTCATTCTGCAGAGAGTCACATTATAAAACCTGCAGGAATTCATCACATTTTTCACTTATTTTACTTTTTTAAAGAAAACTTTGCATATCTTGAAAGAAATGACAGGAATGTTTCCTCAGAAGATGAAGCTGACACTTCCGGTAAACTCAGTTGGGATCAGAACTTGGTTTGGAGTCGCGTGTCTCAGGTTCAGGTTGAAGGTTCTGATCTGGATCCTGTTTTTGGTCCGTTTATGATCAGAATGAGTGAGAATGCTCCCATGCAAACATGACGTCCGGCTGTCATCTGTCTGTTCGACTCAAGCTTGATGCACAATCAGGAGATGAGCAGTTTGATGGATGAAAGGCTGATGTGGACTGATGGTTGATGGGAAATGAGCCGGTCTTTGAGCCCCCCCACACTTTGTCATCTCACTCCATCTTCATCTGCAGCTGCTCCTCCGAGAATCCCGCTCGTCCCACTAGGATTTTTTTGACGAGAGGAGGGAAATTGTTGAACTTTCCTGGATCCAGGAGACCTTCAGAGTCCGCTGCTGGTCTGCTGGATGCTGTCTGTGTTACTGTGGTTCCAGAATCTTCTCCCAAATGTATATTAACTCTCCTGAAGAAACAGAAAGGTCAGAACGTGCTGCTGCAGTTGCCAGACGTCTGTGGCTGCACGCTGACTGGATAGAGGTTTCCATGGTAACAGCAGAACCACACACAAAAGTCCAGCAGAGCTCACCAACGCAGGAACGTTCAAACCCAACAGGTGGGACGCAGGAAACAGACGGGAAGACGAGGAGGGAAAGAGCAGAGGATGAAAAAGGAGTTTGAGTCAAACTGAGCTTTATTGTCCCAGCGGGGAAAGTATTTCCCGGAGAATTACTCCAAATAACAAGCCGAGTGACACAAAACATACATCACACAATTACACAGGAGCACTCAGCAGGGCTTGGAGCCAAAGGAGTCAAGTGAGGCTTTAGAAAAGCTCAGAGACGCAGCAGGTCCACGGAGCAGAGCTTTCTCCAGACCCACGTTCAGGCCTGCAGCAGGAAGCTTTTATGAAGCTTTTAGAGCTTCAGCAGAACCACAGGACTCCTGCTCCTCCAAACCCAGACTCCTGCTCCTCCAAACCGAAGCTCCTGCTCCTCCAAACCCAGACTCCTGCTCCTCCAAACCGAAGCTCCTGCTCCTCCAAACCGAGACTCCTGCTCCTCCAAACCGAAGCTCCTGCTCCTCCAAACCGAGACTCCTGCTCCTCCAAACCGAAGCTCCTGCTCCTCCAAACTGGGACTCCTGCTCCTCCAAACCGAAGCTCCTGCTCCTCCAAACCGAGACTCCTGCTCCTCCTGCTCCCCCGAACTGAGACTCCTGCTCCTCCTGCCCCTCCAAACTGAGACTCCTGCTCCTCCAAACCGAAGCTCCTACTCCTCCGAACCGAGACTCCTGCTCCTCCAAACCGAGACTCCTCCTGCTCCAAACCGAAGCTCCTGCTCCTCCAAACAGAGGCTCCTGCTCCTCCAAACCGAAGCTCCTGCTCCTCCAAACCGAGACTCCTGCTCCTCCAAACCGAGACTCCTGCTCCTCCAAACCAAGACTCCCGCTCCTCCAATCCGAAGCTCCTGCTCCTATTGGTGGTTCTTCACAGAAACCACCTGTGAAAACACTGAATCTGAAGGAAAAATAGTGTTTTCTCCTGAATGTTGGAGGCTTGGATGGAGACGACCGTCATACAGAACCTGCATTCTCTGCACTCTGTTACAGAGTGAAGATGACCTTCCATGACCTTCAGAACAAGTTTGGAAGCAGAACTTCTGAGAACACAAAGCAGCTTCATGTTTACAATCCTTCTCCTGGTTGGAATTAGTGCCAGAAAATCATATTGGTGGAAAAGGATGTTTGAGCAGAGCTGAGTCAGAGTTCCTGGATGCTGATTTGTCAGCCGGATGATGAAGAAAGTGGTGAGGAGGAGGAGGATGTGTTTGGGTTTTAACGGTGGAGTTACTGCGGTCACCGTTTGCAGAGTTTCTGCAGCATTTTGTTCCCCCTTAAATCCTGGCTCTGTGCGAGCGTGCATGTGAGTGTGCACGTGTTGTATGAGTTATGATGCTGCCCTGTTGGGCTCAGCTGGCTGCCTTTAATGGAAAATCAGCGCATTAGACACGCAGCTCTCTGCAGATCGCTGCTGCCGTATCACATTCTTCACTGCAACACGTGCACGTTAGCGCTGACTTCTGCTCATTTAGACAGCCTAACCTGGAGTGCGAGCGCTGCCGGTGAATCCCTCTAACCCGTCTTCATGGATGTCTCTGTTTTGGTCGACATTCTACAGATGTGTGGAAACACGGAGAATAATAACTGTGTTTTTTTAAAATCCACACTTAGAGCAGGACTGAATCAACAACTAAATCCTCTAGATATATAGGGAGATAATGCTAATGCTAATAGCTGAACATGCTGAAGCTGATAGCAAGCTAAAGTATTAACTAAACTCCAAATTAGCTTTAAGAAACTGAAAAAAAGTCTAAATTAGCCAAAATAGCTAGCATGTAGCTGAAATATTAGCTAAACCCCCAAATAACCTAGAAATCCTTAGTAACTGCCAAAACAGATAAAATAAAGACTAAAGACAAACAGGAACTCTGTAGTGTTGAACGGGGAGCAGACACAATGTGTGCAGATGGAAAAAATGAATGAATGAATGAAATGAAATGGTTTATTTCAAGCACTCAGGCAATAATAACATATCACATAATAAATCACAGTAGATCGCTCGAAAGGGAGTGGAAGGAAGTGAACTTATATAATCGTACCATCTTCTCGACATGATTTATCAACATCTGTAAATCAACGGTGAATCTCCAGCTGCAGTCACATCTCAGCGTGTCGTCCTTCAGGACATCTGAAATCTGAATCTGACTGTCAGTCAGTGAAGGACAGACCTGGAGCCCTCTGTGGACTGCAGCATCTTCATCCTCTGCAGCAGTCCCTTTTCCTCGAGTTCAGATGTACACCTGCCAGACACAGCTGAGGGTTTGAGGGAACAAACTTGAGTTGAGTTAAAAGGCAGCACAAGCAGCTCTGAGCTAACTGTGATCCTAACCAGATTCACAGTTGGCTGCATGAAGGAGCCTTAATCTAGTTTGAGTCCCTCCTAACGACGTCACCACATGGGGGCGGAGTCAGGGTCTCCCTGTGCCGGTCCCCAACCCGGATAAAACAGGGTTGTGTTGGGAACGACATCCGGTGTAAAACTCTCCTCCAAACCAAAAAATGTCCTGATGAAGCTGATTCACTGTTCAGCTGTTGTTATCGGCCGAGCTGAAAGGTGAACCACGTGAAAGGTCGTGCCCAGGTCATCAACTACCTGACTGCAGCGACTTCGGCTGTAGAGTCTCAGACTCTTCCTCACAGCTGAGAGGAAAACTCCTTCAGAAGATCCAGGGTTCTGATTTCTACCAACTGTTTCCTTTGAGCTGTCAGTCATCTGTTACCCGTCAGCGTCAGGATTCTCTGGTTCAATTTCCCTTCCAGGAGTGATTTTTGCTGAAGTAAAATGATCCAGCAGCACTTCATAATTAATCTGTGTGTGTGTGTGTGTGTGGGTGGGGGTGTGTGTGTGTGTGTGTGTGTGAGTCTGCAGTGCGTTAATGAAATGAGCAGCAAAGCAAAGTCATTAAGAAACATTGATTTTCAATCTTTTACAAAAACTTTCTCAGCTTTCACTGAGTGGTTGGGCACGTGTGTGAACCTGCATGCGCGTGCACGCATGTCCACGTGTGCTTTTGTAGCAGATGTGTGCATGTGCACGCGTGTGCACGTGTGCTTTTGCAGCAGGTGTGTGTTTGTTACTGACACATTCAGGACGCCGTTTCTGTCTCTACAGTGGGTTTGAAGAAGAGATGCCTCGCCTGTCTCTCTCTCTCACATGCACACACACACACGTGCACACACCCCGTTGTGTAGCATTTCCCTCTCTCCTTGAAGTGTGGCTGGTACGATCTGCAGGTAGAGCAGCCCTCCATCAGTCCATTATCATGTTTCTCGGAGGGAGTTTTTGGTAGTTACCATGGTGAATGCTGCCTCCATGACAACACTGCTCTGCTGTGTGCACGTGTGTGTGCGTGTGCACGTGTGTGTGTATTTTTTGAGCCATTACGCGCTGCTTCAACACACTTGTCCATTTACCTTCATGCTAGGGGTGAGGCTCAACCTGTTTTTGTGGTTTCAATAAGGATTTTTCTGGATAAAGTTCCACCTTTATTGAGTTTAAATCCTTAAAAATGTTCTGATGAACCCACAAATGTTGGTTACAAACGGTGAGAATCAATGGGTCTGGCGTTGACGTTTTGACGTTCCGGTTTGTGTCTGCAGTACTGGTATGAAGGCGACGAGGCCGGCGATCTGCCCGTGGATTTCTCCATCGTCTGGGATGGAGATTTCCTCATCGACAAACCCGCCTTCATGAAAGGTAAACGCCCCGCCGCCGTTGTCTGCCCAGTCAGCGGCAGCCGTCCCGCCGTGTTCTCACTGTGGTTGTGTCCCTCAGCGCTGCTGTACAAGTGTGAGGCCCAGCGCTCCAGCTGCGGTCAGTGCCTTAAAGCCCCCACTGCCTTTGAGTGCGGCTGGTGCACGGAGAGCAGGAAGTGTCTCCTGCGGCAGCACTGTCCCTCCCCAGAGCAGAACTGGATGCACCACGGCCGGCACAACCTGCGCTGCAGCCATCCGCGCATCACAAGGGTACGGCGTCAAACGTACTGCGCTCGCCGCAGACGCGTAGCTGTCAGTGATCCGCCTGTGAAGAAGATTCAGCTTTTATTCGTCTGTTTGTTTCTCTTCAAAATGATGAAACACTGATGTGCAGCAAATCACTAATGAAGGATTGATGGACTCGTCCTGCAGATCGACCCTCTGACGGGACCTCGGGAGGGGGGCACCAGGGTGACGATTGAGGGCGAGAACCTGGGCCTACAGGTGAAAGAGATCGCTCAAGTCCAGGTGGCGGGAGTCCGCTGCAACCCGGTACCTCTGCAGTACATCAGCGCGGAGAGGTGCGTGCACGTGGAGGCCCCCGTCCTGCTCCGTGGTGGGGGCGTGGTCTGACTCTGCCCTCTGCGTCTGCAGGATCGTGTGCGACATGGCCGAGGCCCTCCTCCCCCACTCCCCGGGCGGTCCCGTGGAGGTCTGCATCGGCGTCTGCAGCGCCGAGTACCGAACCGTCTCCACTCAGATCTACTCCTTCGTGGTGAGTCCTGCAGACGTCAGAGGCGAAAAGCAGAACCCGACAGAAGACGATGCAGAAAAAATAAAACCATTCCTGAAGAACACAGGAAGTCACTAAAGAAAGACAACGTTTGGTAAACCATTTGGACTCAAGTGTCCGGCCTGAATCCTGACGTCTGTCTCTGAAGCTGCAGCACAAACAGATGAAGTTTTCCTGAAGAGCATCAGCTGATCCAACAGCTCAGAGTCTGTGGTTCTGATCTGTTCAGCTCCATCGCAGCATCATGTCGTTTGGTTTAGCTCTTCTCAGACAAGGCTGTGGCGCAGATGTAGAGCGGTCAACCTCTGGTCAAAAGATTACAGGTTTGATTCCCAAAGTGTCTTTGGGTGAGACGCTGAACCCCTCCTTCCCTCTGGTTAGAGCCAGTGTTCAGCAGCAGAAGAGTAGAAGAGTTTCTCTTGAATATAAAATGGTCCAAATTGGATTTGCAATAATAAATTAAGAAATTTGAAGCATCAATTCAGAAAAAAACTCAAAGTATTCCTGTAAAAGAGATCACCTAAACTGGATAAGAGTAAAAGACATAAGATAAGTATCAAAATGGATCAGGCAGTGGGAGTAACTTCAGGATCGGTTAGGGATGTAAAAAAATAGATACGTATCGAAAATTGATGGAGCAACTGCTGTATAGTTTGAAAACCGCAGATATGAACAAGATTATGTTGGTTACAAGATATAAAATCAATCAGAAGTAAATAATAGATCTCTGGTAAACTGCAGTTTCTCTTTCTGTTTTTTTATTTATTTTTTTATCGTCTTTGTCGTTTTATGTACATGTGATGCAAAAACAAAGACGTCCAATCAGAAGCTTAATTCTTCCAAGTCAATACCTGAACACATTTCTCTGTCTTTACAGCTTTAAATGCCAAATGATTTGAGGGTTTTTGGTTAAAATAATCCGACTGTATCGTATCGCCAAAAAGTTCGTTGACTCATTTCTGCATCGAGTCGTGGACCAGGTATCGTGATGCGTATCTAATCATAAAAACTCCTCGCTGCTCCACAGCCTGAATAAGACGCCGACGTCTCCTTTGATAGATGACGATGAGGCCTATTTCAGTGGCAGAAATGTGAATGTAGAGAGAAAGAGCTGGTTTGTGTTTATTCACATAATTAGGATTTAATGGAGACAGTGAAATTGCAAAATTGTGTTTTTTTCAACATTTCTAGAATTTCACTAAAGTTTTGTGCAGTTGTGTGATGAAAGCGCAGCTGGTGTGTGACTGTAAAACCCTTTGGGCCTTCTAGGAAGGTAATAGTGTTATAGAAGTGTACGACATCTACCGAGATTTAACAACCCACAGAGCTTTTCACAGAAACCCAACATCACAACTCATCATTTGTTAAAACACAGAAATGAAATAAAAAATGAGAAGATTACCAAACACAACCAGACGACATGCTTAAATGTAGAGGTCTAACCAGGAATCCATTTCTGTTCCTACGATCCGACCAGATGGATCTTTCTGAGATCATGATCCAATCAAACTTCTTCCTTAAGCTGTCAGGAGGAAGTAGAAGACTCCATCCAGGTGATGAACATCGCTGTACAGTGAAGTTTCTTTCTCCTCCTCCGATTGCCACAGAGCCCCAGCTTCAACCGCGTCCGTCCGGCTGTAGGGCCCGTCTCCGGGGGAACCAGGCTGACCGTCTTCGGTCGGAACCTGGACGCCGGCAGCTCGGTCGTCGTCTCCATCAACAAGGAGGAGTGTCTGTTTGTCAAGTCAGTTTCCTTCACTGCAGTTTGTGTCACGAATCTCCGATCCGACGCTGACCCCTCATGACCCCCGTCTGACAGGAGGACCAATCGAGAAATAGTCTGCATCACTCCCGCCTCCGTGGCGGGCACTGGCTCCGCCCCCATCCGTCTGATGATCGACCGGGCCGAGGTGACGAGCTCGGAGGTGAAGTACACATACACCGAGGACCCGACGATCACCAGCGTGGAACCGAACTGGACCATCCTGAAGTAAGTCACGGCAGCGGAGGATCAGTGAGAGGATCCATCAGAGTATTGATCTGGAAGTTGTGCGTTTCAGCGGCAGCACCATGATAACGGTGATGGGGACCAACCTGTTCACCATCCAGGAGCCCAAAGTCAGAGCCAAGTACGGAGGCCTGGAAACCACAAACGTAAGTTCCTGATGAGTTCTGCCGCCGCGCCTGACCTGAACCTGCAGCTTCACATCATCGTCTGTGTGGATGTGAGCGAGTTGGTGTCACAAACGTCTCATCTTCACTCAGAATACGATTCTGAAGACCCCTCAGCTCACTGTAGGGGTCAGAGGTCACGGCTCCACACTGCTCACACAGACCCCGCCTCCATGTGTCTCTGCAGTACTGCACGTTGGTCAACGACAGCGCAATGACGTGTTTGGCTCCTGGGCTGGTCTACAACAAGCCAGAGCCACCAGAGGGGGCGCTGCAACCCGATGAGTTTGGCTTCATCTTCGATCAGGTAACTCTGACCCCAGTGGAACAAAAGTGGTGTCACCCCCCCCTCATGATGACGGACGTGTGCAGGTCTCCTCTGTGCTGGTGCTGAACTCCACGCCCTTCACGCATTATCCAAACCCCACCTTCGACCCGCTGGGGAACGCCGGGGTCCTGGAGGTGACGCCGGGCTCACCCATCATCATCAAGGTGGGAGTTGATGCTCGCCGCTGTGGATGCGTGTCTTCTGGATGCAGGTCGGTTCAGCTTCTGCTCGTTTTCAGGGCAAAAACTTGATCCCAGGGAACAACCGTCTGAACTACACCGTCCTGATCGGAGAGTCTCCCTGCCTGCTGACCGTCTCTGAGAACCAGCTGCTGTGCGATTCACCGGACCTCACCGGAGAGCAGCGAGTTCTGGTGAGCACTCGTGACCTGCAGAGGTCGCTTTGTGAACAGAGACATGGAGGGACCTCCTTCTGAGACCACGCCTCAGGTCCATCAGGTCTGAGTGCACAGACAGGCAGACCGCTGGTTCCACCTGCAGCAGGTTTATTAGTTCAGACAGGAAGTAAACACAAAGATAAACCCGGGTCAGACAGGCAGAGGTCAATCACGAGCGTGAGGTCATCCAAGAAGAGAGGAGAGATGTCAGAGTCCAGGTGAGGGTCAGGGCAGGCGGCAGGGAATCAGAATAATCAGGATCAGAAACAGAAGATCAGGTCCAGGTAGAAACGCTCAGTAACGCAGGCAGAGTGGTACAAACAATACTTCACACCGAGTCAGGCTCTGAGCAGTGCTTCAGTGTCTGAGCAGCATCCAGGAAGTGTGCGCTGGGGCTGCTGGGAGATGTAGTGCAGTCAGTAGTCTGGAGGGGGGACAGAGCTCTGACTGCTGACAGTCTTTGATCTTTGACTTTGATCTATAGTTTAACACCACACAGAACTTCTGTATTTGTCCTCTTAAACCTCTACGATAAAAACTCTCCTCGTGTCTCTTAATAGTTTGATTATTAGCTGTCGCAGCATCAAAGAGACGAGAACTCGTCATTTATGTGGTTTTGATCTAAGGAAACCATATTAGTGTGACTCTAAAACCTCGATCTACTACACTTATTTCAGATCTGATCTGATCTAATCTGACATGGGCTCTGAGATCCATTTTCCCCTGAAAGGTTAGCGAATGCTCTTCAGCCAGCTGTCACAGTGACCCTCGGTAAAGAGAGCGGCAGAGATGAAGCTTTCGAAAGAGCCTCTCTGGATGTGAAGGGACTGAGTTTGATTTACTGCTGCTGTGTTTACACGGACACCAGTGTTCAGCTCATAACTCACGTTTGAGAGGGGGGAGGGTTTCAAAAGGTGAAAGTCATTAAGTGCTACTGCAAGGAGTCACGGGTTATTGACCTGATTTCACAGATTACAGGCTGACATAAACTTAAGATTGCACTTGGAGAGTCTCACTTCTATGAAATCAGAGGATAAAACTAAACCCCAGATCAACCGATCACTAATCCTGCAGTCTTCACGGACAGGTAACTGAATAAAAGACCACAGGGATCAACAAGTCTGTTTCTGATGTAACAAAAGCAGACGAGCGCCTCCTGCAGACAGAACTCGTAGCCCATACCGTACCCTAGAGGCTAACGCCGCGTTCACACCGCATGTGGCTCACAGAATCCGCTTCACCTCCAGATCACACCAGACGCGTTCGACGGTCAACAGGAGCTTCTGCTCAGCTGTGGTTATTTACAGCTTCTACAGTTAATTTGACATCGTCCATCTTGACTTGTCGCCAACCGCTCTCTGCCTTTCTCTGATTGTGTTTTTAGACACCAAACCCCCCCCCC
>NC_050518.1:32535114-32537887 GCF_002922805.2 Oryzias melastigma
TGTTTACAGTCCCCCCCCCCCGGTTATTTGCATTTCTTTATTGGCGGTTTCACATGTTCCTGTGACTCCTCCAGCTCATCACAAAAACTCAGACAACTCAAGATGCTTGTAGGAAACTTTTGCTTCCAAAGGAGCTGCAGGAATTTCCCAGGAGGGCGCAGCTGAAGAGCACGCCAACCTTTGATACACACACAGCAAGTCTGCTTGGAGAAATGGCATCAGCTGACTCAGATCAGCTTAAAAATACCCTGATAATCCCAGAGGATAATTATCATCCAGAGCAGGTCTTTACTGTGGATGAAACCAGAAAGTTCTGGATAGAGATGTCCTCTCACACTAACGCAGAAAATAGACCAGACGCTGAAACGTTCACTGCAGGGCGCGATGCGGTGCCAAGCGTCTGCTGTGAACTACACCATAGGTTAACAAGGGCACCGAATGGTAGCGGCCTCCGTTCTGCGGCGCTTCTGTGTGCGGTGTGAACCCGGCGTTGAAAGGCTGTAACAATCTTCCATCTTTGGATGTGAGAAGTAGATTCCAGTCTCAGATTGGGATCACTTCCATGTTGATCAAAGAGGTCTCACACTTAATGGATCCTCTTCTAGCACCGGGTTGCAGAGCATCTCTGCTCCTGTTCTATCTGTGGACCACGCCTCTGGCTCGTCTTGGCTGTGGAACCCCCCCCACCTGTCCCCCAGTCCTATCCGTCTGAACCCTGTTCAAATACGTAGTTGTAGAGTTAGATAATTCCTCTGTAACAGTCCTGGTAACTGTCCTGTCCGTCCTGAGAGGATCTCTCCTTCATCCCTAAAGTTTCTTCTGTTTTCCTGAATCAGGTTTTTTTAGGAGTTTTTCATTACAGGGAAGGAGGGTCTAAGGACAGGAATAACCAGTTTTATCGAGTTTGTTTAGTTTAGCAATTATTTATATTTCATGACCGACCTTCTGCTTCTGTAACATTATCGGTCCAATGAGGTCATTCTTTTGTGATATTGGGCTAAATAAATAAAACTGAATTGAATTCAATTAGACCAGCAACCACAGAAACGCCCACAAGGTGGCGGTAAGTGTGGTTAAAGCGGTTATTACACGCCTGCTTTGTGCCTCGCAGATCCTGGTTGGTGGTCTGGAGTACTCCCCAGGGATGCTCCACATTTACTCCAACAGCGTCCTGACACTTCCCGCCATCATCGGGATCGGCGCCGGCGGCGGGGTGCTGCTCATCGCCATCATCGCTGTGCTGATCGCCTACAAGAGGAAGACCCGGGACGCCGACCGCACACTGAAGCGCCTCCAGCTGCAGATGGACAACCTCGAGAGCCGGGTGGCGCTGGAGTGCAAGGAGGGTGTGTGCCCGCCCCCTTCATTGCTGTAACCGTGTTCGTTCTCTGAAAGGTGTGTCCCCCCCCCCACAGCGTTCGCAGAGCTGCAGACGGACATCCAGGAGCTGACCAACGACATGGACGGAGTGAAGATTCCCTTCCTGGAGTATCGGACCTACACCATGAGAGTCATGTTCCCTGGAATCGAGGAGCATCCCGTCCTCAAAGAGCTGGACGTACGAGCACAACGTGAACACCACAAACACACACATGCTGGTTGTCACAGACGCACAAAAGCGAAAAGACTCGATCCGTCTTCCTGCTGTCTCTTTTCCTTCCTGTCTTCTCTGCAAACCTTAAGAAACATTTTTGATTTATGACAAATCATTTCACACAACCACTGACTGTGTGCGAGAACTGAACTGAGTGACCCCGCCCCCATGCTGTTCCAAACAGGAAGTGGCTCCCAGAAGTCAAAATCCCCAAGACTTCTGTAGAGAAAGCAAACAGCTGTTCCTCGGTTATTTTATTGGTCAGAATAAACATTCTGGCTCTGATACAATTTTTCAATAATCATCAATTTTCTTCATATTTTTTCTTATTAAAAGTTATTCAAGTTATAAATCGACCAATCAGACGCCTCAGTAAAACCATGTGGTCTCACATTGAATGTATGAAGCATTTGATTGACAGATTCTCCCGAGTTCTCTTTCAAGTGTAGGGGGTGTGGCCTTCCAACAAGCTCACTCCTGATTGGAGAGAGTGGTTCCCATAGAAACGTTGACTCAGACCAAGTCGGACCAATCACTGCTTACTGATGATTTCTGGTTCCACCATGGCGAACAAAGGATGACTTCATGTCACTGGAGCCAGAAGCAAACACTTGCTCTGTCCAGTTCTCATATACAGTCAGTGTGAGCTCCTGATTCGGGTCCGGTTGTGTGATCACCTTCACTGATGCGCCGCCGTCTCTGTTCAGTCTCCAGCCAACGTGGAGAAAGCTCTGCGCCTCTTCAGCCAGCTGCTGAATAACAAGATGTTCCTGCTGACCTTCATCCACACGCTGGAGGCCCAGAGGTCGTTCTCCATGAGGGACCGCGGGAACGTGGCCTCGCTGCTCATGGCCGCCCTGCAGGTGCTCATCAGTTTACAGGAGCCTTACTGGGTTCAGTGTTCACCTGTTGCTCATCTATGAATGATCACTTCCTGTTTTACATTTGAAACGCTGCAAAAAAGTAACAAAAAATCGTTTTTCTGTAATTCCAACCTTTTACATTTAATGTTGTGCTTGTAAATTTAGATTAGCTGTGTATTGTACGGTGGCCTGGAAGTGCAAATCACATCAACTAATCACTCACTACAAAAACGTTTTAAAAATCACACTAATAATTAAAAAGTAAAACAAATAATAAAAAATGTGCTTCATATTATGGAAACAAAACAAAATTCCA
>NC_050518.1:32538725-32555217 GCF_002922805.2 Oryzias melastigma
TTTTCTGGAAGTTTGTTTTCTAAAATTGTAATATTTGTTTTGTTTTTTGACAAGCGATTCGTTGAAGTGATTTTGCCCTTCAGGGCCACCGTAGTTCTGTACCAGCCTCACCTTTCCACATCAACACTGAAGTTACTCCTTAAAGACTCGTGATGGAGCGTTGTCCTGAGAGCTTGACGGATGCGTCTCTGCAGGGCCGGATGGAGTACGCCACCGTGGTGCTGAAGCAGCTGCTGGCCGATCTGATCGAGAAGAACCTGGAGAACAGGAATCACCCCAAACTGCTCCTGAGGAGGTGGGTCTGTCTCATGGAGCTGGTCATCATCACGCCCTGTCCCTCCTCTGGCCCCGCCCTCCATCGCTCCTCCTCAGCATCAAACATTCACCTCTGACCTTTGACCTGTGTGTCCAGGACTGAGTCTGTTGCTGAGAAGATGCTGACCAACTGGTTCACCTTCCTGCTGCACCGATTCCTCAAGGTATTCCCGTCATCCCTCCTTCCTTTCTTCGCCGTCGTTCCTCTCAGCATCACCGTGACCAATCAGATTGGAGCTGCCGTTAATTTATTCATAAGAAATCCAGCTGCTGAGGGCTTTTTCAGGATTACAGAGCTAACAAAGCTGTCCCCCCCCCAGGAGTGTGCTGGAGAGCCCCTCTTCATGCTGTTCTGCGCCATAAAGCAGCAGATGGAGAAAGGGCCGATCGACGCCATAACCGGAGAAGCTCGATACTCCCTGAGCGAGGACAAACTCATCCGGCAGCAGATCGACTACAAGCAGCTGGTAACATGGAGGGCGGGGTTGACCGACTGTTCTTGAGCTGGTCCTCGGTCATTCCACAGAACCATGTCCATTCTTCACCGACTGTGATGGTAGAACCAGGCGAGACGCTTGAACTGGATTCTTTGATTTGCTGTAAGTTTTCAACCGTTTACAGGATCATTCCAGTAGATTTTGAAGGAGGAAAACGGCTCGATGAGTCGCTTTTCTCCTTCAAAATCTACTGGAATGATCGAGGCTGAAAACTTACAGCATGTTAAAGATTTTGTGGGACGCTCTCTGTCTGGATGTGATCAGGTGTAGTTAAACTAACATGAACACTTGTTAATGTTGACTTAACAGAAATCAAACGATTCTCTGTCCCATTTGAAACACTAAACTCTTAGACTCCTAGTTTATTCACATTTAAAAGCTGTTAGTTCTGAAAAGTTTTTAAGTATCAGTTTTGAACGGCTTTCCTAAAGTTTAGGAAATTTTCACCAACGCAACCAGCTTAAGTTGGTAAATTTCCGGCACCACCAGGCCCGACCGGTCCGTGGGTCAGTTGTCAGGCCGCAGACAAAAATGAAAAACCTGCGCTGACTTCAAATTATTTTTTTGATCCTGAAGGAAGTTTTAGTTTGGAAAATTGGCGGATTCTGTTCTCAACATTCCGTTTCAGTCACATGACTTCAAGCGGCTAGCTGGATTGCTAAGCTAATAGCACAAAGCTAACAAAATCAAAACAATAAAACATGTTTGGAAAGTTTCTTCAGGGAGAAAAGACCCAGAGAGGAAACATAATAAGAGTCTTCAACGTCAGAGAACAATAAGCTGCTGATCACAGACTAAACCAGGAGTTTCCTCCACATACGGATTTATTCAGACAGTTGTTCTCGTGTAGCAGAAGACGCTCTGGCTAAATCGCAGTGACAGAATTGTTTCACACAGATAATAAAGTTAGAGACACGGTGGATTTATATTATATTCAGAAAATACCAGTTTTAGAACTGTTTCCTCATTTTATTTTGCTTCATTTATCCATACCACCTTAAAAGTCAGACGTAGCTGAAGCTAGCGTCCGATTGTTAGCCTCCACTTTCACGTTAAAAGAAAATCTTCATCACAAAGTTCAAAAACTTTATGGAGAATGAAGATGAAATCATATAAAGTCGCTGATTTGTAAAAACTTGTAAATTTGAGAATTTTCCTACAGAAAGGCTGAAATATGTAAACTTTAACACAGAAAATGTTCCTTTGAGTTGATAAAAATACCCAATGAATGAGGATTTATGTAGATTAAATATGATGAATCTGTTCGTCCTGAAAGAGAATCGGATCCTGTGATGATTCATTTACAAATGTTTTTAAATCAGAAACAATTTCTACAAATCAACAACTTTGTTTCATTGAATTTTCATCATCTGGGAAAAAAAATCTCCTGATATTTTTAGATGAAGTATTTTATTTTGAAAATAGATTTTCACAAGCTCAAAAGTACCAACTCCTGCAGCGTTTGGTAAAAATATTATCTAAGTGAAATCAGTCCGTGTCCTGAAAAGGTGGGGGGGCTGATCTAGAGTTTCTGGAAGCATCTTTCCGGTCTCTGAAGTCCAGTTCTGGCGTGGTCCTCCTTGGTTCTGTGGATCCAGATCCTGGCAGGAAGCGTGTTCTCTGAGCCGTCGTGTGTGACAGATGAACTGACTCAGACGTGCGAGTTTCAGCACTAAAGCGTATCATAGCAACAGGAGCATGGCAGCATGTGTTTACCACCCGTCTATTAGAAATGAATGATGAATGATTCAGAACCACAGACGGAGCGGCTCGCTGTGGATCCGCTCGTGCACACACCGCACGTGTGAAGAAGAGAGACATACTCTCCGGCTTTGGTTTCTGATCCGTTGAAAGATCAGAGTGATCATCATCGTGAGTTCTGTGATCACATTGAACAAAGTTGAGGAATTCCAAATCCAAATATCAATACTAGACACCTTGAACATGATGTGCAGCAAAGATCAATGTCCTGTCTGGATGTTTATCTTCTTCTTTGTTATCTTCTTCTCTTGGGAGAAACAGGAAGTGAACAGCTCTGGTCATGTGACGTTTTACAGTACCCATGTGACAGTCACATGTTTCTTTGAGGCCCTTAAATACATAAATGGATCATTCAGTAACATTTTAAAGTCTTAAAACATTGTTTGTGGTCGTAATCGTGACCCGTTTGATGAAGCGCTGAAGGACGTGACCACAGGAGATAAATCTGGACTCTGCCCCCCCCAGACCCTGATGTGCATCCCCCCGGAGGGCGAGGCGGGAACTGAGGTGCCCGTGAAGGTGCTGAACTGCGACACCATCACTCAGGTCAAAGACAAACTGCTGGACGCCGTGTACAAAGGAATCCCCTTCTCACAGAGACCTCAGGCGGACGACATGGACCTGGGTATGTTCTGGTTCTGGTTCTGCTTCCAGTCCATTATTTCATTTCTGTATTCATAAGCTGATTCGACAGGGACATCACACATTAAAACGCTCAATGGGTTTCCCTCAAAACTATGTAAAATATAACAGAAATGAGAATAATGAACAACTGGATCAGTTCTCCTGACGAAGCTCACTGGACCTCTAGGACCACCAAATGACTCCTAACTGGGATGAAGAAAGAGTCCAAAGTGACGTTAGTGTCACTCACCAAGGTCTGCTAGTACTGCATGTCTTTGTGATGAGTCACATGACCCAATCTGATGTGGCTCCGCCCACTGTTCAGGTAAATACATATAAGGTCTGAGAGCTCTCCTGTTTATAAAATGTCCTAAAGACAGAAGGTAATTCTAAACCAAAGTGGTCACTGGTCTTCATCGTGTTCTTTAGTCAGGAGGACGAGGATCTCATGGTGTTCAAACCTTCAACCTCCATCCAGATTTCTCTTCAACCTTTTGATGACGATGTTTAGAAACGGCGCCGTTTGTTACTGGTTTCTCTCTGAACACACATGTAATATTGATAACTTTAAATCAGTGAACGTTAATGCGTTAACACATGATTGATCAAAAAGAATTAAGGTTTTGTTTTTTTAATCGTAATGAATTTTCCCCAGTTAATGAATTAATGAATTAGTGATTTTTTATGATCGATTCCTGACCCTCTTTGAATGTTGAATGTGTGTTAATAAACTCTGTAAACGTTTTATAGTTCTTCTTACCTTATTAGCTTCCCTGCTGGTTTGGCGTCTGTGATGATGTGACTCACAGAGTCTCTTGTGTTGGCAGAGTGGCGTCAGGGTCGACTGACCAGGATCATCCTGCAGGACGAAGACGTGACCACCAAGATAGAGAGTGACTGGAAGCGGCTGAACACTCTGGCCCACTATCAGGTAGAGGAGCTCCAGAGAGAGAGCGCTTGATGTTTGGAGGACTCACTTTTAGGTTTAAAAATAAAGAAAACGGTTACTTAGAGTCACGCTATCCTGGTTGATCCAGTTCTTGAGTCTGATTTAATCAAACTTTTTATATTAGCAAAGAATTCAACTAGCATCAAACATAATTAAACGAAGATCAAATCTTCAAAATCTCCCCTAACAGGAAGTGGATGATAAAAATAGTACCTAAAACCTGAGAGGAAAGTGGTCAGACATCGCTCTCTTCTCGTGCGCTCTCTCAGGTCGTGCACGTCAGCAGACAGAGCTCTGCTCGTCTGAGCGCGCTCAGCTTCCTGCGGTCGCTGTCTCAGTTCACGGGACTCTTGGAGAGATGAAGATCGACAGACTGAGAGGCCGATTAGTCAGCTGACCGAGCGAATGAGCCGCTGACAGCCTGATGTGTTACTGTGTTGCTAGGTAACAGACGGCTCCGTGGTGGCGCTGGTCCAGAAGCAGGTTTCTGCCTACAACATCGCCAACTCCTTCACTTTCACCAGATCCCTGAGCAGATACGGTATGGAGCCGTGCACACACGTGCACGCACACACACGTGCACACACACACAGCTGTGGTGATTCATGGATCAGCTGTGTAATACTGCTGGATCAAACATGATACATGCAGAGTTGTTATCATCTCTAGATCATCCTAATTAAGAAAATAGGACTTTTTTTGTAAAGTGGTCCTTTGTAGCTCTTCCTCTTCCTCCCCCTCTTCTTCCTAAAGAGAGTCGGGATAGTCCTCCCCTTCAGGTGCAGTGCTAGTGCTGGTCTCTTCCTAAACACTTTTATAAACTCATTCCATTTGTTTGTGCTTTATTTCTTTGTGTTTGTGGACGTATTTGTGTTAGAGGAGGTCAGGTCACCTTAATCTTATGTTTATACAGTCTTCTTCATTTAATTAACATTAGCAGAATAAACTGAGTTTCTTCTTCCTCTTGACCTCCATCCTGCATGTTTTCATCCGTTCCTCTGCAGTGAGCTCTGCAATAATCACGTTTTATTTAAAAAAATCTAATTTATTTGAGGATCATCTAGTCTGATAGTTGAAGGTTGTGTCAAAATTCTAAAACTAGAAATCCTATCAGTTTCCAGAAGGGAACAATCTCTGATGAGCTTCAGCTGAAGTTTCGCTCTGAAGCAGGAAATGATCTTCTCCTCTTTTGATTTCTGACGCTCCATCGTCCACGTCGAGTTTTTTATTGCTTAAAATGAAAAGAAGCTCCCAGCTCAACAGAATCGAGTGTTCCTAAGAAGCAGCTAACAACAAACTTGTTTTACGGTGAAGTTTGCTGCAGCCGTGTCTGTGTGTGTCTGCAGAGTCGTTGCTGCGGACGTCCAGCAGCCCGGACAGCCTCAGATCCAGAGCGCCCATGATCACGCCGGACCAGGAGACAGGTGCGTCTGCAGCCGGTCAGGTGGAGATGCTGACAGCTCTTTGGAACCGAGCATCACAGCGGTTCCTTCAGGATCTGTCTGTCGTTTGACCTCATGTCGTTACAAATGCAGAATGTTTGGATAATCATTGAGGCGTCTTTCCAGGAACTAAACTGTGGCATCTGGTGAAGAACCACGAGCACGACCAGAAGGAAGGAGACCGAGGAAGCAAGATGGTCTCTGAGATCTACCTGACCAGACTGCTGGCCACCAAGGTGATCCAGCACCCCCCACACCCACAGAGAGACTCATCTAGATGAAACCTGTATTTCAGTTCCTATCCAGCCCCCATGTGGGCCGACGCAGTGGTAGTGGTAGTGGGGGACATTAAAGAGTTAAAGTCCCAGAGCGTCCCGACCGGATGTCCAGCTCTAGTCTGCATGGTTGGAACCGCAGCTTCTAAGAAACACAAAATGTAAATCCTAAAAGTCAACTGAGCTCACGTCAGCTGATGAGGTTTATACTGAAGCAGCATGGGAAAAGAGGGGCGGGGGGTCTGATTTATTCATTTATTGGAAACGTATGGATTATAAGTCATGTTTTCTCCACTTCTCTTGATACGGTTTTAGCATTCCAGCTGGACTAGATTCAGACGATTCACTCAATGATGACGTCTGGTGGACAGTGATGGAGAACTCATTATTTACTCCAGAGTCACACCGTAAGAGCTGAAGAAAAGAGAAGAAACGTAATACTCCATGTTTGATCCACAATCATGTTCTACCTAAGCTAGTAGAACAAGCTCCAAACATTTGTTTCCTTTGCATGAAACCTAAATCACAAATTATCCCATAAACATAAACAGTCGTGCTGTTTGCCTTCCAGCTAGATGCTGAAAACAAGATTTAAACAATTTTAGTCCCTTTCTGTCTTCAGCCATTTTCCTTTTTCTGTCTCTGTTCAATTAGCTTAGAGATTTCATGGAAAAACAGGAAGTAGGTGGCACTTTCACAATAAAAGTCTTCACTACTAAAATGCACATAATAAGCAGTAACACTTTTTTGGAACGTTCTTTTACTACTGAAACTGAACTCCTCATTAAACTGAAGACATCTTCAGTTAATTAAAATAAATCTAGTAAACTGGGTCATTTACACGGATCATGGTCCATGTTTTGATCGCAGAAGGAAACACATCTCGTCTGATGACAGGGATCAGTCTGTGTCTGATCTGGAGGGTTCAGACCTTCCTGTGGGCTGGAGCTTCTACCTTCACACAATGCTACTTTACATTTCCATCTTTGTCCGTGGCTGCAGAGCGGCTGGCCGGCTCTCTGCCGACCTTAAGGGTGGTAGTGGGAGCATGCAGAACGTTTGAGTCGAGGTTGATTCTTATCTCAGACTAGTGGGGTTCAGAGTGTGAAAGGAACACAACAGAACCTCAATGAGAGGTAAAGACACTGAGGATTATATCGCTCTCTGGATTGGATCCAGATCTGGTTGCCATGGTAGTGGATGTCTTTGGGCTTCATGACCATCAGAGGCTCTTAAGGGCTGAATTTGGTCAGTGTCGCCTGTAGTCTGGTCTTCCGTGTGTCTCAGGATCTCCACAGTGACGGAGGAGTCCAGCATGGTGTCAGTTAAACGGGTTTCTGTCATTCTTTGTGACCCGTCTTGCGTGTTGGTCCTCCCACCACCAGGGGACGCTGCAGAAGTTTGTGGACGACCTGTTTGAGACCGTCTTCAGCACCGCTCACCGTGGCTCCGCCCTCCCGCTGGCCATCAAATACATGTTTGACTTCTTGGACGAGCAGGCGGACAAACGACAGATCAGCGATCCGGACGTCCGGCACACGTGGAAGAGCAACTGGTGAGGCGCCGTCACATGACGACAGCAGGTTAAGGATTCTGTCTTCATGTTGAAACGTCTGCTTGGGTCTGCAGCCTTCCTCTCAGGTTCTGGGTGAACGTCATCAAGAACCCTCAGTTTGTGTTCGACATCCATAAGAACAGCATCACCGACGCCTGCCTGTCCGTCGTGGCGCAGACCTTCATGGACTCCTGCTCCACGTCCGAACATCGGCTCGGGAAAGACTCGCCGTCCAACAAGCTGCTCTACGCTAAGGACATCCCCAACTACAAGAGCTGGGTGGAGAGGTACACCACGCGTTATTACCCAGACTCACTCAAAACGGATCCTGTAGATCCGTCATTCATGGAGTCGGATTTCAGCTCTTTATTCATTGTTGATATAAGTTATCAAACTCCACCCCCTCTGTAAACTGGAAAAGAGAAGGGGCTAACACCTATCAGGAGTCTCAAGGAGACAACCAAAGCTGTTCAATCAGAAGGCCACGCCCCATTGTTAGTGCAGTTCCAAAGCAAAGTGTTGAAGTACTAAAACATGAAAAAACAACATTCTTGTAGTCTGAGGTTATAGCAGCGTAACTATCAGTGTGCTTTAGTGGAGGGTCTGCAGCCTTCAACACTTAGAGACATCCGGGTGGAAGTCTCCATGACCACAACCCAGCTGAAACCACAAGGTCTTCATTTACATTTAATCTGTTTAAAAATTAAGTAGCTTTTGTTTATTTTGTTTTTTGACATCTCAGCCAGAAATGTTTAAATCTAATCAACTGAAATAAATCACAGATAATTAAGTGACACCTGCTGTAGTTCTTGAAACAAAAAGCGGCTAAAATCATGAATTTGTTCATAAATTGAACATCCACCTTAGGGGTGTGTATTGGCAAGAGTACGACAAACACCCCTACGACACGTATCGTGATACATGTATCACAGTACGATACGTATCGTGATACATGTATCACAGTACGATACGTATCGTGATACATGTATCACAGTACGATACATATCGTACTGTGATACATGTATCACAGTACGATATGTATCATAATACATGTATCACAGTACGATACATATCGTACTGTGATACATGTATCACAGTACGATACGTATCGTGATACATGTATCACAGTACGATACGTATCGTGATACATGTATCACAGTACGATACGTATCATGATACATGTATCACAGTACAATATGTATCGTGATACATGTATCACAGTACGATATGTATCGAGATACATGTATCACAGTACGATATGTATCGTGACACATGTATCACAGTACGATACGTATCGTGATACATGTATCACAGTACGATACGTATCGTGATACATGTATCACAGTACGATATGTATCGAGATACATGTATCACAAAATATGTCAGTAAGACTGAACCAAAACCAAATTTCAAGTGACCATTAATGCCTTTCATTGTACTAAAATGGTAAAATTATTTTTATTTAATGATCACAACATTAAGAACTGAAATTGTATTCTGATACCGGCAGCAATGTGGCACAGAGTTTCGGTTTAGTGCACATCCCAGGTCAAAGCTAAGTAGTGCACGTCTCATAAAAAACAAAAACCGCGAGGCTGACTGAACATTTAACTCCAGCTGAATCTTGTTGTTTTGGTCGCGGTGTGGAGCTGCTCAAAGAGCCTCATTGTGCTGAGCGGTTTCGATGGAAAACAAAAGACACTGAAGGACGCTCAAAAATAAATAATTAAACATCGTCTCATCAGCACATCAAATCGATACAACCAAAGCTAAACGAAATATTGCGATATTTATTATGGCGATATATCACCAAATCGATTCTTCCCAACACCCATAATCCCTCTAACGTAGTATCAGGAAGTACTTTCCACCTGCTAAGTATGAAGCATGTTTACTCACCTTTTCTATGGCGTTCAAAAATCTGTCAAAATGTTTGAGTCTCATTTAGTTCAACTACAAAGCCGAAGCTCTTGATGTTGTTGGAGCATTATGGGTAATGTGGCCTGCTGCTTTACTTTTCTTTTATTTTACTCTGACTTTTTAAGATTGAAAATAGTATTTTTCTTTAACCAGGAGCCACATGTGGCTCCGGAGCTGCAGATACAGACTCCTGGTTTAGGGTAATCCAGATTAACTGCTATTGGCTCAGAAATCTGCCAGCAGGCCGAAGGCGTTCAGCTTCTTATTCTATCACTGAAATGAATCCAGTCTGTTGAGAAGCTGCTCGTTGTGACGGACGACCGGCTCTACTCGTGTCCTGCAGGTACTACAGGGACATTGCTAAGATGCCCAGCATCAGCGATCAGGACATGGACGCCTACCTGGTGGAGCAGTCCCGCCTCCACGGCAACGAGTTCAACACACTGAGCGCGCTCAATGAGCTCTACTTCTACATCAACAAATACAAGGAGGAGGTGAGGGTTCCTGCTGAAAGCGCCGGTCCATCTGATTCCACACGCCCACTCCTTACTCTCCCGTCTTTGTCTGCAGATCCTGACGGCGTTGGACCGGGACGGGTACTGTCGCAAACACAAACTGAGGCACAAACTGGAGCAAGCCATCAACCTGATGGCTGGCAGCAGCTGAGAGGAGGACAGCTGGACTGATGGACCAAAGGGTGGACTGATGGGAGGATGGGGAGAGGGACATGAGGGGGTGAAGGCCTTTTTATTTTTCTGAATGTCACTCTGCTCCGTGTTGGGACGACTGACCGCCACGTCTCCGGAAAAACCATCAACCGATCAAACCGTCATTTATTAGTTAGTGGATTTCCTGTTTGAGTGAATGTGGAATCCCAGCCGGCGGCGGATCCCACCGCAGGTGCCAAAGTGGGGGCGTGACTGAACTGGGACCTGAGGACTAACTGGAACCTCGGGTCGCCCTCTGAGCGGTGGACGTCCCGCTGCTCGCTCTGACCCGACCGAGGAGTCTCTGTCCAGATCGCCGGTTCTGCCAAAAGCCAGAAGCTGTCTGGAGGTTTAATGAGGGAGAAAGAGATCAGAGACCATGTCCTTCAAAACGGACCTGAAATCAGGGTCCGTCCCGCCGGACTCCAGCCGGTCCGGATGGAGAAGCTCCGTTTCAAAACCACTTCACGTTATTTTCTCTGGACAATCACTCTGTACGCAGCACACTGAGCCTACGGAGCGACCACTTCCTGTGTCCACGCCCCCTCCCCCTCCCCCAATCAGCGCTCAGGCCCGCTGACCTCCAGCTGGCCAACTAGACTCTTTAGTGATGTACTGCCGACCAATGACGACTGTGGAACTCAACAGACCCTCGACGGCGGAGGCGGAGTTAACCCGAATACATTCCAGCACGCGAACAGGCAGGGTCTGTACATAAACCGGCTGCTGACTCGCCATTCCACCACATCCCAAAAACCCACTGCAGCGGCGGTGCGGCGCCACAGCGTGCACGCGCCTGCACACAGCCATGCTCACCGCGCCCGCGGGGAATACTGTGCAGAGCGACGGGCCAGTGCTGTGCAAAACTGGACCGGGTCGCATCAGAACCGGACAGTCCGAGGACCAAATGCAAAACCATAACGACCCAGAGGAGGTTGAGCCGGATTGGTTCTTCTGAGCGTATTTATGAGAAAAAAAGATGAAAGCAGTAATAAAACTGTGATTTAAAGAACTTGTACAGAGATGAACGTTTGTCTGCATCCAGAGGAGAACAGAGGCAGAACCCGCCCGGACCCGACCCGACCCACACAGGGGTTCGAACTTTTTGGTACTTTTCTATGAAAGTTTTCTGCTCTCTTCTGTCGACCGAGCGCATCACCACCAGCAGCTGACCCGGTGTGGATGATGAAGGCCCCCCCCCCTTCACAAAGCCCGGTTCTTCGACCCGGACCACGTTGATGCTGCTCATCGGGCCCTGCAGCTCTCACCTTCGTGGCGTTTCTTAGCTTTCAGCAGGTCTTCTCTCTCTCTGTGCAGTCAGTCTGAACGCCTGAGCGGTACCGGCGTGACCCCCCTTCTGTTGGGTCAGCGCGGTACTGATTCAGGCAGAACCTGCTCCTGTTAGAGCCTCAGGTGTCCCAGGTTCTAAATGTCCGTCTGAGTTTTGGATTTCTGTTGCTAAACTCCAGGCGGTCCATGAAGCCAAACCCGTGTTTGGGGGCGTGTCTTGGGCGGGGCGTGTTCTGATCCGGTTCCTGTGCCATAACGCTGCAAAAGAAGCACCTTCTCCTTTCAGTCATTTCAGTCTGTGGGGCCAAAAGAACCTGAGTGAGGAAGAGGAGGGCGGGGCCTGACAAAAACCGCCTCTCTGTGGGGACGAACGGTTGAACACATGACACATGCGTGCACGTGCGTGTGCGTGTGCCTGTGCATGCTGCCGGTAAAACAGGGACGGTATCTGCAGCTCGTTTCAAAGCTTCTCCCAGAGAAACGATTTGAGTCTGATTGAAGATCGTCAGAAATGCTGAACTACAAAGATGGCGTCTCTACCTGGAAGAAAACACAAATCTAAAATTAGAAACAGGAAGTAGATGGGGAGATGGGGGGGGTGAGAGTCTCACCGCATACAAAGGTGGGAGAAGAAGAGTGGCGAGGAATACTGAGAGGAGGAGGTGGTGGGGGAGGAGGAGGAGGATGCGAGCGTTTATCTCTGACATCACAATGACTGAAGTGTTTCTGCTGTGGCAGCATGCACACGCCTGTGCGCGTGCGCGTGACACTGGGAGGGGGAAGCAGACTGACGGGGCAGCAGAAAGGATGCGGTCTAATTCCTGGAACCATACGAAACGTGCATGGGCGCTCGCCTTTACAGTGTTTTCTCCATTTTACAGGAGTGGGATATTTTCGATTGTGTTTTTATTTATTGTCACAATGGGTTGTATTTATTGTACACAGGGTTGTGCAGCATTCTCAGAAGATGGAGTTTATTTTAACTTATGTCCGGTTTGAGGGTGGGGGCGAACCACTTTGAGTCCGTTCATCTCAGTTTTCTTGCTTTCTTCTCCTTCAGCAAACCAAACTTACTCCAGCTGCTGATTCTGGATCAGTCCGGAGCTCAAGCCAACGCTCTTCTGGGCTCTCAAACCCGCACAGCTCTCATTCAGAGGAGAGAAACCCAGCCGACACTCACCAGCGGTGTGGTTTCACTCCCTGACTCCGCCCCCTGAACTCCCCCAGAAGCAGATTTAATGTTGGAGTGGAACAGAATCAGCTGTTACATTGTTAAAACAAATAAAAATGTGATCTTTGGAGAAAAGGAGAATCCGTGTGAACCTGAAATGAGGAGAGGAGGTTCTGCTGCCACGACTGTCCGAGCCCCGTCTATTAAGCTCCGCCCACACTCCAAAGATTAAATCCTACTATATCTATTTTTGCTCAAATGGATTAAGAACTCACCAGCTCACCGGATCAAAACTAGTTCCTAAATAACAGCAAGTGAGAATTTGCCATATTTATGAAAACAAGTCTCAGTGAAACGGTCCCTGAATCCGGTTCTGACCCGCTGAAGGTGCAGTACTGCAGGCTGCCACTAGGGGGCTGTTGGGTCAGCTGATCCCACTGGACTTTCATTTGTGATCAGAACAGGGACTCGATGTCTTCATCTGCAGCGTCGGCATCCACAGCTGCATGTCCAGTGTTTTAGACTACCCAGAATCCTCAGCTGTGGGGGGGGCGTGCTGGGTTCTGGGTCCTAGATCCGGATGGAGTCCCTCATCTCTGCAGATGTCCAGATTAAGAGCTCAGATGAGGTTCAGGCTTCGTCCACCAGGGATGTGACACCACTGTGAAAGCATCTTCAGACGCTCCAAAGAGAAGCGCCTGCCCCGCCCACATCGCATCGACCACTAAAAGTATTACTGACTGTTCTGGAAGCCATGACCTCCGTGTGACTGAGCGGTGGGGGTCTGCTCGCTGTGTGTTTGCTGTAACATTTGTGTCCTGGTTAAGTCTTTGTTCTGCACATTGGGCCGTGAGAACAGAGTTCTTCTGACTGCAGCAGAACTTTGTGACCCGGTTATGGACTGAAAGATCTGAAGAAGTGGATGTTCCTGTAAGGGCGGGGCTGGCATCACAGACCAATCCGTCTATTCAAAATGATCATGATTGGACCGGCTTTAGAGTTCAATCCCACTCGATCCTTTCCGTATTTTCTGCACTATAGGGCGCCCCGGTAACAGAAGCAAAACAGTGAGTTTAGTCCAACCTTATTCCACTGTTTCACAATAATTCATTTATAATTAATCTTCTTCCACAAAACCTCTTTGGTGTTTGAATGAAACTAATTCCATCATCAAACATGGCGGCTCGCCGTCTGTCGTCCATCGCTGCCACCACCAAAGTGAAAGTGAAAAACTCTATTTCAGGACCAAGAACCTTTCTTTTTAGGCCTGAAGGGAACCTCGTGGAGCGTGGTCAACACTCATTCGACCCGAGTGACCTGTGCAGTCAGCAGACATATCAAGGTGCGCTCACACCGGTCGCGTCAGCGCGCATTCAAGCGGCCACGTTCAATGGAAACTCAACACAAACGTACGGAACGTGCTTACATTAGAAAAACATGCATAAGGTTTGATCTGTGCGCGGCGCAGCAATGCATGTTGGGATGTGCTTCATTAGAGTTTCACCTGCGCAGGGAAAACGGTCAATTCCAGCACACGACTCACTGTAGTAACACAACCGTCTCCTGAACAAACTAAGGAACGCTGTCAGTCGAATCCTCGCGTGTTGTCCGGCCTGCCGCGTAACGGCGCACGCCGGGTAAAGGTCGCGCTCTGAAATGCTGGCCGATCTTCATGTTTTTGTTGCACTAAAGTGGGTTTCTACAGTAACTTACAGACGTGGTTAACTTTACCGCCATCCACACTGTTTACATCAAAACCAGAATCTCTGTTTCTGACTGTGTTCCTGAAAATGACCAAAATGATCCGAGCGCTCGCTGCTGTTGTGTCAGCGAGAAACGGTCAATCCAGCGGAGACTTCCCAAAGTCGCACAACAACATCTTACAGATTTATGAACTTAGTACACAACAGACGCACTGGATTATGAGACACACAGATCATTTTTAAAGAAGTTTAGGCTTTTAAATGCGCCTTATAGTGCGGGAAATACAGTAATTCTATTTCTTTTTCCATTTAGAGTGGATTCACCTGCTAATGAAATGGATTTAAACTGAACAGAACTTCCATTAATGCAGCAGAAACCCAGTTTGGTAAAACAGGATTCCTTCAGAGGAAAATGGATCCTCAGATGTCATGACCTGCGTTGGGTCTGTGAGTCTGCCGCCCTGGTACCTTCTGACCAGCAGGACCTTCACAGGTCCCGAGTTCTGCTTTACAAACACATGCAAGCCGCTGGAAAACAGGGACTTGAACGCTGACGTCTGATGCATGAAGGAGAAGGTGTGGAAGCCTCACGTCCAGAACCTGCGGCTCTGCGGCTGGAAGACTGTCCCCACTGAAAATGCTGTCCAGGATGTAGCCAGGGCCCATTTGTGACGCCATTGCCTTGTTTTTGTCATTTTTGCTAAGTTAAATTGTAATGATGATGAATCGTGTAATAGCCTGTGTCTGTTTTCTATCATTGCCATTGCCTTCTGCTGAGTTTGTATATTTGTGTGGTTTCACTAAAGTGTAAATGAAATCTGAGCTGAACTGTCGCCTCTTTGTTTGACAATAACCAGCAAATGAAAAGTGAGAAGATCACAGAGCTGTCAGACTCCACGAGGAGACGGACGGCTGTCGCCTCAGATCAGATAACGTGATCTTCATGAGGTGACTCTGCTGCTGCGCTGCCAGGCAACACATTCTGGCAAGGGTGCAGGCTAATTAAGGGTGAAGAATGATTGGCGCATTGGAGTGCTTATCAGCAGCCAGAAGAAAGAGCCGTTATCACAGGTTTGCATTCTCAGAAAAGACTCCAGATTAAAGAGGAGCAGGCTGAGATCCACTTTAACCGACCAAACTTTATTCTTGACTTCAACTCGGGTTTGACCCAAAATCAGCCTCTGGAAACTGTTGATCAGGAGGTTTTCTTCACAAACATCAAAGCATTTTGCTCTGCGTCCATCAGGAGTTCATTGTTGTTAAAAAGGTTTTACTTCTGTTCACATGGCAACCAATCGCTGCAATATTTATGGAGCCATAGCTGCTGTGCTTCCTGCTCCCAGCAGCCGCCGTCTGCTGGACTCCAGGTAACTCCCCAGAAGGTAAAACCTGCAGCTAAAAAGACACCAGGAACTTATCACAATGAGGTTCTCGTTTTGTGAGAATCCAGGTCTTCTAAATCAGCAGTACCCAGGTCACGGGGTCATTTAGATCATTTATTTTTTAATCCTGAAGGAAGTTTTATTTTAGAAAACTGCCGGATTCTGTTCACATCTGTTTGGGCCACGAGACTTAAAGCGGCTAGCTGCTTGGCTAACTAGATTGCTAAGCTAGTAGCCTGAAGCTAACAAACCCAAACAATAAAACGTATGTGGAAAGTTTCTTTGGGAGAAAAGATCCAGTGAGGAAACCGAAGAACAGACTTCAACTTCAGAGAACAATGAAGCTGCTGGGATTCTTCCTCCACATGCAGAATTATTGAGACATCAGGTCATGAAGAAAAGTGTCTAATTATAAAGCAAGGCATAAAGCAAGTTCAACAAAATGACATTAAAACAAATCATTACTGTGGCAGAAACACCTAAACAACAGCAGGACTCCTGGATTTAGAACCAGAATACAAAACAGTGGTGATGGCAGAACCATTGTGGAGAAGACACAATGAGTCATCTCTAAATGGAGAGAAAATCACCCTGATGTGTGTGTGCATCATTCTTGATTTGTCCCATATTTAGACTTGATATTGATTATCGATCGTAACTGTTTAATGAAGTGAGAAAATGTCAAGTTTCACCAGATATTCACAACCTAAGTTCAAAGTGGCTGATGAGAAAACTCTGATGAGCCAGTATTCTAGAAGTATTCTAGCAGTATGGACGGATGGATGGATGGATGATGGATGGATGGATGGATGAATGATGGACGGATGAATGATAGATGGATGGATGGACGGATGACGGATGGATGGATGGATGGATGGATGATGGATGGATGGATGGATGA
>NC_050518.1:32555223-32600701 GCF_002922805.2 Oryzias melastigma
CAGATATTCACAACCTAAGTTCAAAGTGGCTGATGAGAAAACTCTGATGAGCCAGTATTCTAGAAGTATTCTAGCAGTATGGACGGATAGATGGATGGATGGATGATGGATGGATGGATGATGGATGGATGAATGATGGACGGATAGATGGATGATGGATGGATGGATGATGGACGGATGAATGATAGATGGACGGATAGATGGACAGACGGATGACGAATAGATGGATGGATGAATGATGGATGGATGGATGGACGGATGACGGATAGATGGATGGATGGATGGATGATGGATGATGGATAGATCAATGAATGATGGATGACGGATGGATGGATGGATTTTGTCACCGTAGTTTGGAGAGGTTGGATTCTCTGCTCTTTCTGGTTTAACCCTAAAAATATCAAATTAATAAATGTTTGTTTTTTAATTAATGTCATTTTTCCAATCTGTCATAATTACCAATTAAGGCATTTATTTCATGGTATGTCAATATCTTTATTTTGTCATAAATATAATTTTATTTGACTCAACCTGTTGGACCTTCTGACACTTTGATGTCTTTAAATGGATCATGGTCTTTATGCTATATTTCTACATTTTTAAGGTGAATTTTTCCTGCAGAAGCTTAAACTCTTTAATTCTAATGATGAAGCAACATGTGACAGGAGGAACATCCATTTCCCGCTCTTGTAATCAATGATAGCAGAGCTGCCGTTTAAGGCAGGAGTGCGCCACAGAGAAACAAACGAGCTCCTCTAAAGCTCTGATTTGATTACAGTCCAGTGTTTGTGGAAGTCCTGACTCAGACTCTGCTGCCACTCACCCCCAGCAGCTGCCCAGTCAGCAGCTTCCTGTGGCTCACGCATTAATCCTTCCAGGACAGTCTGGGACCCCAGGACCAAACCCCGACCTGACCGGATCTAAACCCTCTTAAAAACAGATCAAAGAGTAGAGCGTCTGGACTTTTAGACGTGTACAGAACATCTGGAATGTGTCTGTGATGTCTGAGCATTCATGAGACAACCACAGCCAAACAAAATAAATATGTCGTTTTCAAGGACCTAGTGTCTGCAGAGGAGAAAAACAAAGACGCTCATGGATCTATTTGTCTGCAAGTGAATGCATCCGAATGGGGCGGAGCTCGGAGCTCGTACCGATTTTAGCTTCTGCATCACAAATATGATCTTTTGCTAACAGCATTTTTCATCTGTCCTGATTCACAACAATTTGAACAAAGAAATACTCAAATCAAAGACTTAATTTTGAATTATCTTAATTATGTCCCAGAAAAATGCTACAAGAACATGTTAAAACCCCGTGTTCATCTGAGAGGGTCTTGGAAGGGCCAAAAAACTCTGTGATCCCCACAAAGACACATGAACAAGCACACCCACACACAGCCACTCTCTAAAATTAACTGTTAATCATAAATGGTAAGAAGAGCTGACTCATGACTTCTCTCTTCTTTGGTGCTGCTTAGCTTACCGCACACACACACGCACACCGACACACACACACACACACACACACCCCCACACGCGCACCCCGACACACACACACACACACACACACACACACACACACCGCTTTGCTGCTAGCATTTGTAATCATTTCTGCCTTCAGCAAGTTTTATTTTCTGCTGATGTTTGTGAGAGTCTGCTGACTTTTATTTCAAAGTGTGTAATTCTGACCCATAATGTGATTAAAAGATATCAACCAAATCAATAATTAAGAGTAATTTGTCATCACAGAACAACATGTCCTCACTGACATTGAAGACCCACACAAACCTCCCGTTAAGCTACGTTCACACCGGCTGTTGAACGTTCAGATCCCCAAATGTTCACAATGGACCAGCAGGAGGAGATTCTTCTCCGTTAGTTTCGGTTCTGTCCACCACCATAGTTCTCCCTCACAGCTCTATTCTGATATATGAAAGACTTCTACCCCTACGGCTTCCTACCCCTACGTTACCCTCCAAACAGAGAGATGTTTGAAAATAGTGTCTTTGAATTCAGATGTCACTTCCACTCAACGACATCCTCAACAGTCGCCTGTCAGCAACATTAGCGCGGAGCTGCTAGCGATCGAATACACAAATCAACAGCAGTTTTAAAAATGTAAAAACGTCATGCTATAGTTTAGAGCGAAGTCCCTTTCCTCTAAACTATTTCAGACACCACTTTCTCATTAAAATCTCCTTCAGTTGGAGGGGTAGGGGAAGAATTCAGATTCAAAATCAACATTTAGTTTTAGGTTTAACATGTCTCTGTAGAAAACGAATTTTCTTTATCCTGAAAAGGAATTTCTCCTGTTTAGAAACTGTAAGAATCATGTTACCGACTTATAGATCGATTGTTCCACCTGTGCATGCGTGTTAAGGTTTATTTCCTAAACTAAAGTAAAAAAGAACTTTTGAGAATGTTATTAATCCCATAACGGTATGATGGTACTGATAGTCTGTTCTATTCTGTTCTGTTGAAAATGGAATAAAACAGATCAAAGTACAGGATTTTGTGGTTTCAGGCTACAACAGCTGATCGTGTAAACAATGCAGCAGCGGATCATTTTAGACCCAAAGGTGGGAAACAGCCCTGAAAGAAGCAGCAGACATGCCAGTCCACTCATAGGGTGTTAATAAAAAACATCTGTCAAAAATAAGAGGATGACGAAACAAAAGCAGCTAAGCTAACCTGGAGCTAAAGTAGGTTAACAGGCAGCTGAATGTTGGTGCTGTAAAAACAGACAGACAGAATTTAAAAAGGATCAGAATATCCAACTCTCTTTCTGTGATTGTGCTGGAGAACTCTGTCAGGCTCTGCATCACAACATCTTCCAAGTTCATGTGGAACACAGACCTGCTCCTCCTCAAACATTTTTAAAACATCCTTTACATTTTTATTTTTATTTATTTGTGTTTGCGGTTTGAACATCAGTCCTTCGTTTGGTAATGGAAAGCTCATCCGTCTATTTTCTTTCCTTCTTGTTGGGGGTCACAGGATGCTGCAGTTTACCCAGCTACCCCTGGGTGAAGGTGGGTTCACCCTGAACAGTCTGTCAGTCCCAATCATCTCTTCTTGTGTTTGGAGGTCTCTCTCCTGGCCTTTCAGACAATTTGTGTTCTTATTCTAATTCATACCAAACCTGCTGTAAAGCTGAGTTTGTGCGTCTGTCATGAAGCTTTGTTGAGTTTTTGACACAAACATGGGATCAGACGTGTCCATGTCTGATAAATATTCACCCTTTAAAGCAGTAGATATAAGCTCCTGTTCATCTTTACTTCCACACAAACACAGCGTCCTCAGGCTGATTCCGGCTGTGCTTCATCCTGCCTCTGTGATATCACTGATCATATAAAATAATGATCCCACTGGCTTATTAAGTCTTAATGAATGAGGCTGCAGCTCCATTCTGCTGAACAGAACTGGATTGTTTCATCATCAGCGCTCAGATCTGCTTCTGCTAATTACACTGTGTGGATGGAGCTCTTCTCCCCCCAGTAGCTACATTTAGATTCAAAGTTAGCAAACAACTCAACTGTATCAGCAGGAAAATGTGTTTATGCTTCTGAGTTTTTTAACGCTCCAGTCTTTGAATGAACATCTGAGAGCTAAAAGTGTTCATGTTGGGGATTATTTTGAGAAGTTCTGTGCAGACGTGAGAGAAAAGGACTAAATAATCATCTGCACTGTCTGTCATAGAGGTGACTGCAGACTCTGGAGGTCAGTGTCCAGCTTATCCTCTGTCCTTCTTTATGGCAGAACTCTCCTGATGTTGTTCCTCAGCAGCAGAGGTCAAACGTAGAAGCTGAAGAGGCTGACCTTTTTCTGCTTTATGTGGACGAAGAGGTTATGTCTGAATTCTCACTCTGTTCTCTAACTAATAAAAAGTTCAGAATTATCTAGTGCCCTGGATTTAAAAGCAATTCGGAGACCGTGTTCACTCTTTTTCTTCCGTTTTTTAGCGCTGGATATGACGTCACCGATCTCACCGTGAAAATCAAATCAATACGAACATTTCACGACGTTTATTTATGACTCCACTGGTTTCTGGTGATGAAAACGTGGTTTAAAAATACATTTAAACATGTTTAATTTGCAAAAATTGCTCGACCGCAATGCATTGTGGTCTATATTTGCTATTGTAGTGAGCACTGATGCACACAAAGACTTCTGGGAAACGTCTAGTGCACTTGATTTTGGAAATTCATACAGCACTACAAAATGCTCTAAATAGTTGACTATATTGTGATTGGGGGAGTTTGGACAGTTTCCTCCTTATACTCAGGAGTTCACAACCTTTACTCCTTTTCACTCTTCTGGATGGATCATAAGGGTCACAGACTGAAGTGAACAATCAGAGCGCGCTCCTGCCTGAGCTGGAGATGTTTTTATTATTAAACACCATGATGTTCATCAGAGAAACAGAAGAAAGTTGGAGGACGCTCTCAGGAACATCATGGACGTAGAGACTGAGCGTTGTGGGAACATCCGCTCCTCCAGAGAAAATATTCTCCCAACTAGAATAAAAAATGATTAAGAAGAAACGACAGATTATTGTAATCCCAGAGGAAAATCTCAAACTCCTGTTGTATTTGGTGACAGAAGCTCTGCTGTAAATGCAATCTCTCCCTGAGATAAACTCAAAGATCTGGAACATTTTCTACAAACACAATAACAATTCTCTCAACTTTTGTTCATAAATCTGTGATAATGAGCACTTCTCCTTTGGCTGAAATAATCCATCCCATCTCACAGGTGTACCGGATCAAGGTGCTGATTAGACGGCATGAATATTGCACAGGTGTGCCTCAAACCAGGAATTCAATTCAATTTATATAGCCCAAAATCACAACACAGCCGGGCATCATGAGTTCTTTAAACTTCGAATGAGATGACATTAAAATGTAGATCTTCTTTGTGCTCTAATCTTAATCACAGATGTGTTCTTGAGGTTTTCCAATAAAGCATAATATATGTTTTTTTTACATTTCATACAGTCACAACTTTTATATTTTGGCCAAAACTACATTGAAAGCAAATCCTCCATTAAGCACAACAACCTCGACTTCTGTCAGGCTGAACGTCTGTCGGATCTAGTTTGAAAAATAAAGATTTGGCCTTAATCACTTTAGGAGTAACAAAGTAAAGCAGGACAAACAGAAAGGCTCGGTTCCTGTGAAAAATACAATCAAACAACGTCTCTTTTAGATGAAAATAGACAGAAAATAACATCAGGATCGTCCGCTCATAAAGACGGGGTGGGGTGTAATTTTGGGGAGTGGGTGTACCGTTGTTCACTTATTCAAAAATAGAACTGTTGCACAGTTACCACAACAGAAATGTTTTTCATAGAGTCATCTTTATCTGCTTCACATTATTCAAAATGATGAATGATCAGTATTTTAAAAAAAGGATGTTTCTTTGTGTGTTTTTGGTACGTCCCCATCTGGTCATGCATCTGTTATTTCTGTCTTCCCGTCCTCTAATTCCTTCCCCTGTTACCCATTGAGAGCCAAATATTAATGTTAACAAAAGGAAGGACACACACAAGCACACACCAACACACCCCCCCCCCCACACACACCCCTGTTGTTCTCAGTAGAGCTGCAGTCAATTAGCTAATAGCTTGTTAAAGATGATCTCTATTAGAACTTTCAATCAATCAATTAAACAGAACGAATGACGATTTAATTGATCTACATCAACTTTCCTGTTGACCTCATGATACTGTCACCATGGTTACCGCATGAAACAGAACTGATGATGATGCTGAGTCAGCAGGATTTGTGTGTGTTACACAATAAGAGTAAAGCAGCATCAGTGCAGCAGCATGCAGTGTTTTAGATCATTGTGAAGGTCTGGGGATTCGTTTGCAAACACCAACAATAAAAGTGTTTGTTTTTTATCCAAAACAAAATAATTGTGATCTATTTTTCAAATAATGATAAATGTAATCTGGGTTTTTATTTTTCTTCACAAAAAATTAAAAAGCCAAAAATAGAAAAAAACAATTCTATTCTTGAGGTTACCGACTCACAAAACAGCAAACCCCATGAATGTATCGACTAAACTGTTATCATTTAATCTGATCTGCTCACTCTGATCTGATCTGGACATTCAGCTGGCAGAAGCTGTGTCTGCCTGAACCTAAACAATAACGCCAAACTCCGAAGCCAAGGACAAGGACACACTCCCTGGACCGAACAAGAAAATTCCGCTGAAGGAGCGATGAGCAGAGCCTGTTGTCATAGAAACATGAACTCCTCCTCACTCATGACCCTTTCCCTGGATTTCAACTGTGGTGAGAAAACAGACTCACTCTGATTTGTGTGTGCATGTCCAACGCCTTGGTGACTATCTTTCTTGAAGGAAAGGTCAGAAGTGACCAGCAGAATGATTTCTTGTCGAGGGAGAGCCCTCTGGAAGTTGGGGCTTCTCTCTGACCATGAAGGATGGTGGTCTTAGAGCCAACAGCTGATCACGAGTGTAAACAATGCTGGGGGTCCTCTGGGCATAGCTGCAGTGGGTCATGAGTAGCCCCAGCACCACAAAAAGGAGAAAAAGGAATCAGACCTCTGAATCCTGTTGGTTAGATACTTAGCTGGATAAACAAAGAGAGCCTAGAAACAAAACAAGAATGACAGTAGATGTACTTAAGCATGAAGACACTAAAAAAGTTAGAAAAGTTTGGCAAACAACGAGAGTCGCTGCCACTAGCTAGCGCCTGAGGCAGCACCGTCTTAGAACCATGAGGTTTTTGTTTTGAATCACCCTTAGTCCTGCCTGACCCCCCAGGATCTGCACCATCAGATGAAGGTTTGGACCCACTGGGAGTCCAAACTTTCATCTGGTGGTGACTAAATCGCTCCTGGGGGTAAATTCAGACACTCAAACCCCTCCACCACGGTAAGGTGGGGATTCAGGGAGGGGAAAAATGTTTTTTACCCAATTGGGTGGGAAAACCGAAGGACTCGGAGGAAACCCTTTTCATTTGGAACTAATCATTTAGTCTGACTGATTTTTGGGGGCCAAATTGAGATTACTTTTTGGGTAGTCGTCCTGCACAGCTCCATCAAAAGGCTGGATGTCATCGTCTGGGACTCTTCTAGTCCATCCTAAATTATCAGGAACCAAAGAATGGTTCTTCTAACAGGTGGGGGGAACCGAAGCACTCGGAGGAAACCCACGCAGACACGGGTCAGTCAGGGTGAAGCATCAACCCAATTAACCAGCACCGCCCCTTTTTTAAGCCCATTTTGGTGACTCATTTTACAGAAGAAGTAGAGATTTACACTAAATCTGAACTCCAAACTCATCTTATCTAAACCACTTTCACAAGTCACATTTTTTGTGTTTATATCATCAACAGTCTACAATAAACATTTTCATATTTTATGATTATAATTAAAAAGAGTCACATGAACAGATTTAGACATATTTCCAGCCTTTTGATGGTGCGGAACTGACTATTTTTTCCTTGACATAATAGTGAAATCAAATCAGAATTTTGATACAAAATTAGACTTTTTTAAAGATACAAGCAAAATATAATAATAAAAAAGTGTCACTAAAACAAATAAAACTTCATTCACAAAAAGCACTTCACCTACTTTTCTCAGCTGAAGTGCTTTACAGTTAAAAACAAAAACACAGAAATTCAAATAAACCCCCACCCCCATTAACACACAGGCCTACCATAGTAAACTAATGCATTTCTAAATAGTACAATATCCCTAATTTAAATCAAACATTAAAAAATACTAATTCAATCAAACTTTACGTATAAAACTTCTAATACTTTGTTCAGCTTGAAGTGCTTTACAATCAAATACAAAAACACAAAAATTCCAATTCGAGTTCGCTGGATCTAATCCCAGCACACAACACTCCTGATGAACTTCTAGAGACCCTGAGAGAACAGAGAAGTTTTGTCTCGGCTGCGTCTATCTCCAACCTCTTTCACGCTCCCGTATTTTCTTCTGCTCTCGAATCTGTCTAGATTCCTTGGAAACCTTTATTGGTTCTGGTTTTTTAATAATTGGACCTCTGCGTTTCAGACTTGGGGGGTTTCCAGCAGGACTCTGAGGCTTGTTCACTTCAGCTTTAGGTGGTTTGGTGGTTCCAGCGTCTGTAGAAACCTGCTTTGTAGGCCCTGATTCTTTTCCTGTCACGGGTATCAGACTTGGGCGGTTTCCAGCAGGACTCTGAGGCTTCTTCAGAACAGCTGTTGGCTGTTCGGTTGCTCCAGCGTCTGTAGAAACCTGCTTTTTAGGTCCTAACCTTTTGGCTAACACAGGTAACAAACTGCAGCTGTTTCCAGCAGGACGCTGAGGTTTCTTCAGAACAGCTGTCTGCTGGATCTTGGATCTGCATTCTGAAATCTGCTCCGCCAGAACAGACTTTTCCTTCCTTAAAGACTCCTGTTCTTTCTTTATAGCTTCAAGCTTGGCCGGTATTTGCTGTCGTTCAAAGAGGTCCAGGTTAACCTCTACGAGTTCCCGTTTCAGGTCGTAGTTCTTCTTTTTCAGATCCTCAACATCTTTAACCTGTTGATGGTATTCTTTGAGCAGAGCTTTGGTTCCCGATTTAGAATTTTCAATCTCTGTTTGTTCCTCCTGAAGGACTTTTATTTCATCTTTGAGGAAAAGGATCAGACTTTTCATCTCCTGGATCTCTTCTGGATAGACGACTTCATACTGCTCGCTGTAGATCTGAATAACCTCCTGAATGTGCTGGCATTGACCCTCCAAGTTGCATTTTTGTGCATCAAGGTTGATCAATTCAATCCTCATTTCTGCCTCTTGGCTGCGTTTCTTCTTGAGCTCTTCCATTTCTTTCTGGAGAACTTCCTTTTGCAACTCTAAGGCCTGGATCTGATCTTTGTATTCATCAGTGGAGATTCCCGGGGTCGTCATCAGAGGAGCTTCCTCTTGCTGGATCTTGAGTTGAAGCTGCAGAAGCTTCTCCTTTAGGACGGAGTTTTGGTCCTGGACAGCTTTGAGGTGGTCTCCTGCAGAGATGTGGGTGTCTGTGTTGTCTGAGAAGCAGACAAACTTGTCCAGAACCGTCTTAACTTCCTGGACCATTTCCTGGTTTTCCTTCTCCAGGACGATGATTTGATGTTTTTGCTGCTGAGCTTCATCTTGGTGTGCAGAGATGGAATCCGTTTTGAGGTTGTTCGTGTTTCCACGTTTGAACAGATTCCTAAAAACTCTCCTCATAAACCGACTGAATCCGGTCAGTTTTCTGGAGCTGGTCAGCGTCTGGCTGATCGATCCACAGAGGAATTCTATCAAGTAGCTGATATGCCGAGAATACAGCATGGTTGTTTCGGATTGGGTTGAGTCCGGAGAAAAGGTAAAGATTTTGTAGAGATTCTCTGATCTGGATGTGAAGACTTGTAGACAAAGTGTCTTGGTTCTTGGTAAAGTTTGCGAAATCACTCTTGAGATCTTTGGAGGGCCTTTGGTCTAACCGCTATGGACGTTTGTTTCCGTATCAAATCGTTCAGCGAGCGCTCCCTATAAGACCTTGGTTGACGAACCAAAATGACATCATTCCTTTGAACATGTTTCTACAGATGATGTCATTTGATGTCATTGCACTGTAGTTTATGTCATTTCACATCACTCTCCTGTAGTGACGTCATTCTGTGTGACCCTCGCTCTCTCAACACCCGTGGTGACGTCAGTCGTTAAAGTCACGTGGGAGTGAGCAGCATGTTGAGGCTGAAACTCCAGCAACTACAAACATTTGTAGATTTCCTGTTTTATTTACATGGAAATGTTTATATAAGCGCAGAAACTGAACTGACAGAGACAGAAAAAGAGGATTTTATTTCAGCCGGAAGCTCAACAGATTTATGACCACAAGAGAAGAGCGCCATCAACCGGAAGAGACGATCTATGGAGGTTCTGACTTTCCCTTCAGTTTCGGTTCCATGTTTTTGTATCCGGATCGGGATCAGATCAACGTGAATTGATTTCTCCGTGCTTTTCACGCGCCTCTGATCCGCAATCCCCGCGCGGTGTCACATGATCCCCACAGCAGCTGGAGTCACGTGACTTACTGCTGTCTGATGCTCTTCCTGATCAGCGCGAACAACAAACGCGCTAAAATTCTTGGACCAGACCGGTTCTGAAGCCCAGAGGAGTTTCCAGCTGAGGACTGGTTTGAGCGAGAGAACCGGATCAGTCTTCAGGTCCCGGATTCAGTTTTTGGTTTTTACATCAGCTGGAGATCTTTGATGTCCAAACACACGAGCTTCCCGGAGCCGGTTGAAGAGCCGAACCTGATCCAGGTGAGTCACCTGTTCGGACCATGTCGGGATTGTTTTTCCTCCGGTCCACAAAGTTTATTTCACCCTTTAGAACAAGAAGATCTGTATTCATGCTATCACTACTATAATGAGAAATACAGATTTATTTCTTTTTTCAAGCATAAATAAACAGAAACATTAAGAGAAAACGTGAATTCGTTTCTAATCCTTTAGATCAGGGGTGTCAAACATCCAAAACACACCTTACATTCCAGACAACATTAACATCAGCACTAAGCTTCTAAGCTTCATCAAAACTGGCTCTACAGACAAAAATAAAACAAAAACATAAAACTCTCGGCTTATTTTAGAAATGTACACACATTAGTTGAAAGAACAAAACTGATGGACACATTCTTGACTTTTTCAGAAATAAACCAATGAAAAATCAACCTGCAGGTGTCTGATGTGATAGGTCTGATACCAAACAAGGGGATTACAATAGAACGAAAACATGAACGTTTCCATGAAAACGTTTACATGAAAACTATGTGAAAATGAGCTTGTCTCGCCGTCTGACAGTCGGGGAGCTCCAGAGGTGACATCATGGCGGCGTGAGTCATCAGTGATGAAGACGGTCTCTGTGCCAGCATAGAATATTCTATCCGACGGTCCACTCAGTCTGTCATAATTAATACATGTCATCCTTTCAGCCTGAGTGTTTCCAGCCTGCACAGCCTCTTCTGCTTCTGTCAGACGTGTTTTTCTCCATAAAGTTATTTCTGCAGTAAAACAATCACATCTAATTAAACTACTGAAGTATCTGAAATGTTTTGTGGTTTTATCCTCTGGTGAAGGTTGGATTTCTACCATTTCATTCCCAAAACTTCCACGGTAAATGTCAGAAACTGGAACACAACACGTTTGCTCCATCATGTTTTCTGCTAATTACAACAATCTGAAGTACAGAGAAAGTCATTGAAGCCAATCACACAAACATTTTAAAAGTACTGAACAAAAATACACAATAAAAATGTAAAAACACCTCAAACCACCAGATGACGCTGTGAAGATTCTGCCCTGAAACTGACAAGTCATTTCATTCCTGTATGAATCTTTCTGAGTATATATGAGACTGGACTGAGTGACTCCTCCCCCTGGTGTTCCAAACAGGAAGTAGCTGCTGGCTCCACAAAGCTAAAGTCCCAAAGACTTCTATAGAGAAATAAACAGCTCTTATTCAATCATTCTATTGGTCAGAATAACCATTCTGGATCTGGTATCTTTTCTTAACACATTGTTCATAATCCTAATTTTTTTCCGGATATTTTGTATTTGTTGCAAGTAATTAAGTTATAAACTGACCAATCAGATGCGATGCTTTCTGGACTCCACGTCTTTTGTTTGACAGATTCTGTGAAGCCCGTTTTCAGTGGTAGGAGTGTGGACTTCCAACAAGCTTAATTTACTTAATTTCCCCAAGGGTGCCATCCCAAAGGGATTAATAAAGCAAAGTTTAAGTCTAAGTCTAAGTCTAAGCTCACTCCTGATTGGTAAAAGTTGTTACCATTGAATTAATGACTCAAACCGACTTTGACCAATCACTGCTCACTGATGTTATGTGCCTCCAACATGGCCGCGTCCCGATCAGAACTAAAAAGTGCCTGAATTGGTTTTATTGGAACCAGAAGTAGGGCGTTATCCATGGGAGACGTCTCACTCAGTCCAGTTCTCTAAAACAGTCGATGGTCAGCCTGGGAGCCAGTTGAGTCTTTGGGACCCAATAGCATCGTTTCCACTGAGTTGTCCGGTCCAATCCGGTCCGGTTCAGTTCTGTATTTTGAGTGTTTCCATTGTAAAGTGGACCAGTTCTGACCCGTACCTCTCAAGGGCGCTCAGTCTATAGAAACATAGAACAGGATGGTGGGCGGAGCCTCTATATCCACCTGCTGATGGTCAGAAATGATAACATTAGAAAGCTCCAGCTAAACTAACATTTCTGTTTTCCTCGTTAGGGCGGTATTTTTCTTTAAAGAACATTAAATTCCTGTTTTATGCGATGTAGAAAAAGTCAAGACAGAGAAAGACGAACTGCTGGATGACCTCCATTGTTGCTTCGCTAGTCATTGCACCACAATGACACGCTAGCGGTCTACAACACGAAGAAGAATCTCTCAGAGGAAGGGAGGCTGAACTGAGTGGAAGTGCTCATCAGAATTAACTGGACCGGACCGGACCGGACTGGACCGCTCAGTGGAATCGAGGCTTTTCCAGTGGGACCCCCCAAATGGTATCCAGTGCCTTCCTGGGACTCAGCTGGGATTATCCAGCAAACGACAGTGAACTGAAGGAACAAATGTTTTAATGGAAGTTACATTTTGTGTAAATGTTTGCTGTCGCTCAAACTTACACCGTGCCGGCCTGTCAGGAGTTCTGTTGCAGACGTTCTCCGGTCTCAGGACGGATTTCCGTCTGAAAGCTTTCAGCAGCTTGGAGACGTCTGTGGGGTTAAACTGCCTGGCAACAGCAAAGAAGCTGCATTATTTATGATTGGGTGCTTGCTGGTTGCATAGTGTGCCATTTTATATTTAATGAGGGGGTGTCTGGTCACCATGTTCACAATTTAAGTTGCATGTTATTGGGATGTTTAAGCAGAACTCATTCTGGATCTCCAAACCAATCAAGTTTAAACACAATGTAGGTCTCCCCATGAAATCTGCCGTGCCGTTCATGTTTTTAAGTGCACTATGTAGCAGGACCTGGTTTGTTAAAGAACTCTGGCTAAGGCAAAGATCTGTGGTTCTGATTGAAGATCAACAGAACCTGTCAGTGAGACCCCCCGCCCCAGTCCTGGTTCATTATCATTTGAAGAGGCGCTGGTCCTGGATGTAAAGTGACAGGACGTCTCTCCCTGTCACCTTTAACCTTTTTTTATTTTGTTTCTGGCAACATGTGCTTTGAAAGTCCATCCATCAATCAGAACCTGGTACCAGGTACCGTTAGGGGTATGCAGCGTTCATCCTGGGAGCTTGCCAGTGGGGTCGCAATGTTCCTCTCCGAGAAAGGTTGTTTACAAAAGTTTCTCCCCAAATCATAGACTGTATATCACTGGACGGCTTATAGCTTATTCCAGGAAGCTATAGTGTTTCTATTTTGCATGCAGTGATGTTTGTGCGTGTGGGGGGGGGGGGGGTCATGGACAAACTTTGTTTTTTGGGGCTATTTTGTTATTGTCTAGATTATAATAATATGGAAATAAGAAAAGTTGTTTCTTCTCAAAAAATGTTTGATGTTTGAATGTTTAAAGCTGAACTTAACAGTCTGACGTTCAGATGTTTCTGTTTTTCTGAAACGGTAAAAACCATCTCTGAGCCTTCAGACGAGCTCCAGACTCACGGTCTTTGTGTGAATGTGATGTGACGACGTTGAACGGTGACACAGCCCCATTTAAAGACTACAATGAAAAAGAATAGTTTAATCTACATGATTTTAATTGTCCTCGTGTGAAGTTAATCAGCATGAAATGAGTGTCAAAGTGGCTCCCTTTTGTTGTCGTTCATGTCTTTTAAGAATCTGGAAACACTAATGACTCCTCCCTTTTCTTTTTATATCTCTTTCTTTTTCCCTCATTGTTGTAACTGTTTCCTCTCATTTCTTCTACCTTGGTTCCATCTACTTTCCTCCCTCTCCGTGTCCTCCATCATTTCCTGTTTCTTTTTTCCTCATGCCTGTTTTTCACTAATCGTTTTATTCATGCAGTTTGAGTCAAGCGCACGCACACACACACAGAAGGACACATTAGCCCCTGCATGAACCGTCTGAGCTCTGCCAGGATCAGGGGCTGCAAGGCGCTGATAACACCCTCACTCTCGGGGGGTTCACTCGGCTCTGGTTTCACATTGCAGCCAATCGATCGATTGGTCTGAAATACAGCCTGAAAACCAGAACCACAGACGAGATGGCAGGACGGGGATATGCAGCCGACGGTAAACACTGAGGAACCCAACACGCTCAGGGAAGAGAGGATGGAGAACCACCGACTCCTCGGGTGTCACATCATCAAACACGTCCTGGAAGAATGTCAAGCTCTGACACTGCCCCCTATAGGCAGCAGTTTGCATTACAATCATACTATCAGTCTGATAGTTGTCTAAAGACGGTGTAAAAAACAGAGTTTTATCGCCTACAAAACGCACGTCTAAAACGCTGTTCGAACCCGTTCAAAGTGCAGAAATTTTGAGAACATTTGAAGCTGAAAATAGTTACATTTATTTTAGAATAGCAAAGTTTGGGACATTTTACATTCTTTTGGTCAAACAACAATATTTTTTTTCAATTTGTTTTATTTGGGTTTCAAACAGTTTTGGTCCCACTTTAGCTCCATACGCCTGGACTCTGACCGCTCTGGTAGATGCTGGTGTTTGGCCTCTGCCTGCCTGACCCGGATTTAGCTGTGCTTCTTTCCTGTTCCTGTCTGGGCCAAATAAAGATGCTGCACTTGAATCCAGCCGTCTGCCTGTTGGTGACATTCTCTTGGACTAAGATTTTTTTACAATCGAAAACTTTATCGATAAGATCATTTTTCTTTCTAGACAGAAAATAAGACAACTTTTGCAGTACAGTCTCTAATAGAATTAATAATCTCTTCATCCTTCAATCGCTCACTTTACCATTTTTTCTACTTGTACTTTTATTCTGTTTCTAAAGGCTGTTCCTCTGAGAATCCCTTCACCCCTCAAAGCTTTAATGCTTCATCCATGTCCCAGTTTTCTGCCCAGCAACCAGATGATCCCTTTTACATGGTTCAGTGTGTGACGGGGGGGTTTAGAAAAGGCATGGAGGTGCTGAAAAACCACAGAGACTGATGCTGAAACAACGGTTTTATGAGTGTGGACGTTTTTATGAAGCAGCTGACTGCTCTTGTTTTTCTGACTTAATGTGGTAAAAAGAAAACTGTCAGGAAACTGTTTCATGTCTCTCTGCTGCCCCCAGCCCCTCTGATCAGGTACTGCAGCCTGATCAGGTTCATTATTTTCGGTCCAAATGAACTTTTTACTCCAAAATGTTTGAGTCTGCAGACTTTTTAAACAACTTTAACAGTTTAAGATTATGAATAAAAAGGCTTACATCAAAATGTAGACATCTGGAACCATTCAGTCAGAAACCACCGTGTTTTTATGTATTTCAATCGTACTGACGCCTTTGTTACTCTGAGCTCAGCAGCTTATAGTTTCCTCCCCTCTGCTCTGTAATTCCTCTTCCTTATTTCTCCATATTTTCATCCTAAACATTGACAGGCACAGAAGCCTCTTGTTATCGAGGGAAGAGGATTCTAGACCAGAGGTTCAGCCCGAGGCTCTGCAGCCGCATGCATGCCGCTCTTTTGTCCCTCTATTGTGAATCTCTGGCTCAGGCTAATCATTTCAATAAATTGTGTTTTTTTTATTTTGTTTTATTGATTATTAAATGTTGACATGTATATTTAGATATTTAACGTATTAGATAACTGAGCGAAATGATGGCAAAAGCTTTAATGTACTAATATTAGAATACATTTAAAGTACATATTCTGCTGCACGACATTGCTTAATTGCTGTTAAGAGACCACAATCTTCAAAGAATTTAAATACAATTATATGTATACTTATGTTTAAAAAAAAAATAGAATTTACGCCAAAGTTGTTTTTATATAATAAAGTAACCAAAGTCCCAAGGATAGAAAATGTCATCTTTGACTTTTTCTCGTTCTTAGCTCTAGAACAGGAGAATCTGATTTAAAACAGATTATATTTTATTTTGAAAGGAACTTTTATGTTGCTGACAGTAAAATATGCTAAATTTGTTGAATAAAAAAGCACAACACTTTTATAACTCAATGATTGTAAATGTTTAAAACTACATTTTAAACATAAATGGCATCACAGTCACAAAAGCATAAATAAAAGAATAATTTCGTAAACAGAGTGGCTCTCACTGGGTTTGGGTCTGTAAGGAACTGGACCAAATGGCTCTTTTGGCGTTAAAGGTTGCAGACCCCTGATCTGGACTGTTCTGGTCTGTTCTGGTCTGGTGTGTCCAGATGACCAAGCGGCTGTTCTTTTCAATCTCTGCTGACTTACTGTTATTGTTCTGGATAATAAAGAGAGCTGCAGTTGCAACTGAGGTTTGGAGGAAAGTCACAGACTAATGCAACTGTTTTCAGGTTTATCCATCAATCTCTGCTAGTATTACTATCTACTTTTGCAGACAGCTGGTTTTCAGTCTTAAAGAAGAAAAATATAGTCTAAAAGCCTTAGTCACACGCTCCCGTCCAGGAGTTGATCCATATGGATGCTGCAGGTTTTTGGGTTGTCTGAGTCTGTGGAGGGTTAAAATGTGCATGAACATTTTAGCTGAGCGGTCTATGATCTTAATATTTGATGCAAGCTCCCTTCTTCCCCCTTAGAGGTTTGCCCAGTTTTATCCACAGACAAACGCCTGCAAGGGCAGTTTGGACTCAGGTTTAACCATGTTTGAGGCTCTCTTGAGGTGTTTGTTTCAGAACCCATAATCCTGAAGGGAATTCTAGTGATAAAGGTAAGGTCTGGACATGTAAAGCCATGTGAGGGACAGTTTAAAATGGCTCTGGGTGGTTTGTTTTTAACTTTCTCCCACCCTATCTCCCTTTTTTCGCTTCAAGTCGCATGTGATTGGTCAATATGTGTTTGCGCTGAGCAGAGGAGGGCGGGGCAATAGCTCAGTACGTTTGCAACTGCAACAGCATACAAACCGAGCATGAGGGAGAGGTGCAAAAAGAAATGGCTAAATTGACAGAGAAGTTTTCTTAAATGGTTACGTTCACACTGGGAATGCATGTTTAAACAACCGCTTCCAGTGAAAAATCTGTTTTTTCTGCTTATCCTTCTGGGGTCGCCACAGGAAAGTAGCTCTCACTGTTTCTCACGGTTGATTTGGCAGAGTTTTACGCCACATGGCCCTCCTGACACAACCCTGAGTTTTTGATATTGATTCGTTTTGTTTGATTTTAAATTGATCTTGAATAAAAAAGGTGAAAAAGAGCTGATCCAGACAGGTTTTGTCTGTAGCCGGGAACTCTTTAAAATTTAGTTATAAGTTTAATTGTGAAAAGTTGCTTTTTGTATTTTATAATTTATTAAAATTACTTTTTTAAGTGAATAATAAGTATATTCCTTAAAAAAAACAGTTTTTATGTGAGAAATTTGTTTATAATGTGTGATTTTATATTGTTGTTGATAGTAAATGTATTTAAGAAACAGAACTTGAAGTTCTGCTTTGGAGCTGTAGGAGTCCTTCAGTGAGCCAAAGCAACCGGTTCTCCCAGAAGATCTAGAATTTCCATCACTGCATTTCTTGAGTTTTGGAGCAGAAGTATGTCGGTGTCTGCTGCTCGTAGCATCAAGGCAATGCACTCTTGTATCTCCATGGGCTGTGTCTAAATTCTTTCACTACTTAGTGCACTCTATAGTGCGTTTGCTATTTTGTAGAGGTGTCCGAATCTATAACTCTAAGATCCAGTGTTCTAGAAATGTCCCAGAATTCTCTGAGGAAAACCAGCGAGCGTCCATGTCATCCATTTAATTTAAAATAATTGTCGACATACTAAAAAGTTTGTTTATTTAAACATATTAAAAAGAAAGTTTTGAGGTGGACGACGCTGTCATGTCATCTACCTGCTGCACCAGGTGCTGACTCACTTAGAGACCACCAGGACCGCTGTGATTGTCATGTTTTTTATTTTTTTAAACTTCTCCAGCACATTCAACACTATCTGGCTTGGACTGTTGCAAAAGAAGCTGGAGGGAGCAGAGTGGATGGTCCATTAGTGGGTTGGTCCATGGACTACCTCGGCAATCGTCCACTGTACATGCATCTGTACATCTGTGTGTCTGAGGTCTCTGCAGTACTGGAGCCCCTCAGGGAACCGTGGTCTCACCCTCTACGCTTTGGACTTCGCATACAACACCACCAGCTGTCATCTCCAGAAGTACTCAGATGACTCAGCCATTATGGGCTGTGTGTCTGAAGGAGATGATGTGGAGTACCGGTCAACCATCAGGAACTTTGTGAGCTGGTGTGAGAGCATCATCTGTCCTTAAATACCAGCGAGACCAAAGAGACGGTGATTGACCCCCAAAGACGAACAAGAAGAAACGGAACACGCTGGTCAGCAGGTCTGGCTCTGTTCTGGACTGCTCGCTCATACTGGCTGGACTCTAGAGGATCCATCATGGACAACAGCTCTACCGCTCTGCAGCCGATTGTGAAAGGACTGAGGAGTTCCTTCAGTGCCAGGCTCAGACACAGACCAGGTCGTCAAAATGTGCTCAAGTTTTCACAATTATTTATCTATATATTTTCTTATTTGTTTGTTTGATGCGATATCTGGTGAGCTGTAATTGTTGGCTACAATCACTTATTTTTGTCAGGGCTGCCATGTTGAGTGAATTTCTCCCTGTGAGATGAATATGGTCTAATTCAGTTGAATAAATAAACACACACCGTTCCCCTCTCCGGCACTATATAATTTTCCCATTGAATGGTTATAAGGAAGTTATAGGGAGGAGGCTCAGACATGGCCAATGTTTTTCTTGTTTTTGTTTTCATAGAATATTTTTTTGTTTGTTCCAGGCAGCAGGTGGAGTTTTTTTTAAGTAATCTTACTTTAGTGGGTTTTTTATTGAACATTTGAAGAATAAAGAAAAAAAATATTACATTATAAAAATACGATACAAGAACACAACACAAATCTAAATAAAAATCACGATTATTCTTAACTTTTGAAACAGTAACATCAGTAATATACATTTTTATTAACTAAATCATGTTACTAGTGAATTGTATTCAATCCAACGCCAAATAAATTGGTAGGCTCCTCCTACTACATTTGAATCCTCCAATCACGTTAGAGGATGAGCTGGCATTAAAGAGCCGGAAGTTAACAGGAAGTGATCACATCAGCCGAACACAGCAGCGTTTTCTAGGTTTTACGCGTCTTTTGGACAGGGAGGCACTTTTCTCTTCGTCTGTATCCTCGTGAGGTGAGTCTGAGCAGATTACCGACGATAACCTTCTTCTATAAAACACGGAGTCGTAATGTTACCGTCAGGAGCTAGCATGCTAACAGCTGCCCGCCCGCGCGACGGTCTGTTTCAAAACATCCCGGAATGATTTGACAATAAAACAGTTTCTGCCGCGAGTGGACGGTATTAATGTCTATGAACAAACTGTGTTCTCGGAGACGAAAAAGTTTCTAATTTGGCTAAAACAATATAGAATGATTACCTGATAGTTAGCGCAAATATTAAAATAAATCAAAGTTAAACATATTCCAGCAAATACACTGAGCCCAAATCGTTATAATCTGTGGTTTATGCTCATTTTTCGTATTAAGATTGAGTTGGCTGCTGATGTGGTCACATGAGTCTCAGTCAGACTTTAGATGATTACAGAAACTCCCTTGAATCTGCTGTAAATGAGAACGTCGCCACACTAAAATGAGTAATCTATGGAGCTGATTAGGATGAGTAGATTGTTGTCAGGCGCTGATCCTAATCACGATCCTAATCCTAATTTCTGTCTGGAGCTGTGATCAGAACCCGTCCGGACTCTCCATCCCAGAGGTTCTTCAGAAGCTCGACCTCCCTGAGCTTCTGGTCAGTCTTGAGTTCAGCTGAACTCCTGTGAGTTTCTGTTAATCCTCTCAGGAACTTTCTGCTCCTCAGCACAGAGGTCATGGAGCTGCAGCAGTGTTGAAATGGGAAAAGATAACAGTCCAGTTTATTTCTCTCCAGCTGCTCCCAGTGAAGCTGTTTCTGCAGCTTTAGCCTCCACAAAGATCTGCTGTCTCTCCTCTGTAGGTTTGAGCTAAATGTTTCTGTTCATGAAGGAAGAATAAAGCGTCTTTCTTCAGAAATGCCACTTTCAAACGCTGCATAGCTGATTGACTTAACTGCAGGTTTTTGGAGTATTTAAACCGACTGGAGTGAAGCAAGCCTGAAACATCCACAGACAACGAGGACAAAGGAGTCCTCACCCCACCCTGTCCAGCTAAGAGATAACATAGGTGCTCTGAATCAATGAGAGAACTCTCAGTGGAGTTTAGACTGCAGATATGAGCAGATTAGGACAACAGTGTACTTATGTTGGCGTTTGAATTGTTGGGGATGAGAGCATTTTCCTACTGAAATGATCTTTTTAACCGTATAGCCACCAACGTTTGTGAGGAAGGCAGCTAACAAACTTATTTTAATAGTCTACTAATCACCAAGTAATTTTTTTGATTAGCTGACTGATAGGATCATGGATAAATTGGATGTAAAACACATTCTAACCATCTTTAGCTTTAAACTTGAAGTGTTTGAGTCGGGTGTCAAACTCAATCGCTCAAGGGACCAAGATCCCACACCTTTAGGTCGAACAGGATAAACACTTATTGAACACTCAAACTACATTTTCAAAACTTTATAACTGTAACTTTTTAACGTAATTATGAATAATAAAAACTTTATTTATTTATTTGGCGCTTTTCATTCGGAAGAAGCTCAAAGCGCTTATCGTAAAATCAAATAAAATACATTAAAAAGACTGTTAGGAAAGCAAATACACAAAAGGACATTCACACTGAATGAGTACCCCTAAAAATAAAGACAATAGTTTATTAAACCTTTAATAATAATGCAGCTTCTTTCCTTCATTGTTTCTAACATAAAAATGACGTCTGCATTTGAAACAAAGAACTATTATTCACTAAAGGTAAAGTTTTGTTCTCACTGACTCAAATAGAACTAAAGTACATTTTGTGGTGCTGAACGCTCACAACTGGACCTACTACACTGTGACTCGACAGAATTCCAGACTGTACGATGTTCTCGCTGGTAGCAGGAAAGTGATCATGTCTCCATGTCTGCAGAAAGACTTGATGTCTCTAGAGAGCAGATGTTCCTTCAGCAGAGACATTTCACTCTGATGAGGTCGAGGCTGCAGGGATCCACAAAACATTTAGTTTAGAAGTTTGTGCTAATGTTAGCTTAGCTTACCTAGACGATGATCCCTCTTCAGCGACTCAGTCACAACGTGTTTCCTCTCCAGGGAACACAAGTTCCGTTTTGCAGAGATTATATAGGACCCTTTTGTCTTCCTAGAACTTCCTGTGATGTCACAACTACTGAGATAAGAAAAAAAAAAACGCAACGACTAATCGACTTTTAAACTAGCCTTCACCATAGTCGTGACTAATCGGGTGATCGTGGCGGCCCAGTTTGTGAGCTGATAGATGGACCGTATATGAAGCGGTCGATTCCTCTGATGTAATCATCATCTGGAGTTAAGATTGTTGTGAAACGTGGATTATGGTTTGAACTACCGGTAAGTTCCTGCAGAATCTGTGGGGAAAGCTGAAAAGAACTGTTCATCGTCTTCTTTAGTTTTAGTTTGGATGTCCATAGAAAGTCAGCAAACCTCCTGCTGTGAATGTGTGCTGTTGCTCTGTGGAGTTTTAAGCTTGTGTGTCCATCATGTTCTGGATGAAGCACTCGCTCTCTCTCGTCTCATCTCAGGAGTCAGGATGAGCCTCCAGTGGACGGCGGTCGCCACCTTCCTCTATGTGGAAGTTTTCCTCGTTCTTCTACTCTGTATCCCTTTCATCTCGCCAAAGAGGTGAGTGCTCACCCGTCTTTCAACAGAACCAAGTCGGTCCAAACTGTTCTTACATCTCAGAAGCAGCTGCAGATCCGTCTGTGCTGCAAACACAAAAAAACTTTCATCCAAGCACTGTTTTTTGCATGATCAGGTGATGTCATCAGTCGCTGCAGAGGTTCAGGACATCATTACAGTAATGATGCTCAGCATCCAAACAGAAAATGTGACCAGAACCATGAATCTGCTGCCCATGAAGTCCATCCCCTTTGGGTTTCTCCTCCTGCGGGCCTCAGTCTCTCTGTGAGCTTTTATTAAGCCTGAAGCTGCGTTAATGCGGTGAAGACGCTCGTGATCGACCCACGTCTTAAACCAGCTTTAAAATGCACTTAAAAACAAAAACATCATCTCATTTTTATGTCGTCTCTTGGTCTTCTCGTTAGGCTTCCTTATCTATAGAAATGTTGTTTTTATTTTTTTTTTTTCCGTGGGTCTCTGGAACCTTAAAAAAATAATTATGCTTCTAAATTTCAGTAACAGAAAATCATATAAATAAAAAAAGCTTATTGTGTTGCTTGACTTTATAAGGAAGAGTTTAGAACATTTTTTATTCCAATTTGCTTGATTTATTTTTTAGCTTTATAATTATTAACTAGTACCTTCTGCTGTGTTATGAGTCACTTTTGAGCCATACATACTTTCTTCAAAAACATGCAAAAATACATCTTTATTTTTGTCAGCAACAGAACTTTAATACAAAGTCATTGGAACAACAACAAAACAAATCAAACCAATAGAAATGACTTATACCTTTCAACAGTATTAGAAAGCAGAATCAGAGAAGTCTGAGTGTGTCCGGACATGCTCGGCTTTATTTATTTATTTAGCTTTTTTGTAACTAAACTGGACAGACGAGCATCCCCTGAAGTTCACACGACTGGGAGAAGATGAGGCTTTAATTTTGGCTCTAATTATTGCTTTATGAAATAATTTTATATAACTGGGTCAAACCGACCCTAACACCAGATATGACTATTTAAACCGAAGCATTTTAGAATTTAAAAATAGATCTCTGTTGAAGTAAGGCTCCTGACGAAGTCAAAAAAGCTCGATAGGATAAATTAATGTTACGTGATTCTTTAATGCAATTAGAACCTGAAAAGGGTCTATGCTGACCCTAACAAGACTACGGCTAACCAGCTGAGCTGTCCAGCTGCTGTGGGAATGCTAGATGTGAATAATCATGTCAGGAGCGTGGCCTCCGTCTATCTTTATGTGAAAAACAAACGCAGACGTCGTCAGGCTCGTCGCCGTGTCGGAGTTCACCTGATAAACTGTCAAAGTTTGACTTTCAATGTCCATTCTTTGAAAATGCATTTTGTACATATTCTCCCTTCAATCCAGCAAGAGCAGGAAACTGATGAGCAGGTTTTCTTTCTTTCAGTCACTCTATACTGTCAGTGTTTGCATTCAATGCTCTGTTTCTGCTTCATTTGAAGACCTGACGTGTAAAAACGACTTGTGAAGACTCGGTTGGTCCCTCTGGGTGAAGGTTGCAGGGCTGCGGGTGGATTTGAGCCAGCTGCTGAGCTGCAGCCGTTCTGCATTATTGTAGTTTGCTCCTAAAACAAAGAACAGTTCTGTGAATTCATCTGATGGAAGTTTTGGTTCAGCACCAACGACTGAAGAAAGTCAAGAAATGTGAAGTCTGTCATCTGACAGATGACACAAGATCTTTGTGACACATGAATCTAACAGGATTTCAACAGAAACCTTTAAATGGTTCAAAATGTTAAAGGCAACAAGGCTTTACACAACCAAATGTATCAGGAGCCAAAGGATTACAGGCAGTAGGCTGATACAGTGATGTAGAACGAAGACACACAGAAAACAAAACCTTCATTGAATCCGGATACTCTGGATTGTGAAAATTCCAGCAGGAACGTGGTGGATCCAGTCTGCTGCTGAATCCGTTTAGCTGCAGCTGGGATTCAGCTCACAGCTTTGTCACAATCCTTTCCTTCCAATGGTATTGAGGTTTCATCATCTTCTATCGCTGCTTTGTGCTCTGCAGAAAGGGGTGGAGCTTTAACCGTCGCAAATCTCGTGTCTGGGAGATTGGCACATGAGTCTTGGGTGGAAGGAGTTTTTCTTAAATCTGACATAAATCAGAACTTCTTTGACAAAATATGCAGCAGATTTCTTTCATGATTGCAGCAGAACTCCATTGTTGTAGTGTCACATGACACATTCTGTTCAGATTGTAGATTTAGTTTATAAACTCGGTGAAGAATCCTGATATTGATTCCATCTAAAGCTCTCACTCAAATGTCTTTAAAGTTGTTGGAGGACAATCTCAGCTGCTGGGTGAAACTTTCTGTTCCTCTCATATGTTTTCTGCAACCCATCAGGCTTCTGTCTTCACCTCTGCTGTTCTGACTCTCACAGGTGGAGCAAGATCTTCAAGTCTCGCATCATTCAGACCATCGCTCTCTATGGAAACACCTGGTTCATGGTGGCCATCGCCATCCTCGTCTTCCTCCTCATTGGTATGCCAGCAGATGCTTTTGATGAATCGGAGTTCAGGCCGTTTCTGTCTCCAACAGAACTATATCAGAGCTGTGACCACCATAACCAAACGTTCTCTGGAGTTCTGAGAAAAGAAACCTAAAGAGGTTTTAAATCACAGTGATGTCACTTCTATTGTACGATAGTGGACGTATAGTGAACAGTGAGTGATTTAATCAGTTGTTTAAAAAGTTAGTTTAGATGATACTATAGTACGGGTGAAGATTTGATTCTGATTGACTGCAGGGCGTCCATTAAGTGAAGGATAATGCCTGAGGAAGTGTCCATTATCATAAATTAATGGAGGACTCAGAGCTCTGAGTCCTCCATTAATTTATGATAATGGGTATTATCTATTACTTAACTTTCCCTCTTTGTTTACAGCTGCAGTGCAGTTCTCTATTTTAACACAAACACACGAGCACAAAAGCTGAGCGATCACTTCTGTTTGGTCCAACCATGACCTCCTGCAGGTTCAACCTTGTAGAAACACATTTCTAGTTTGTCAGGCAGACTTTTCCCATCAAACGTCGTTGGCCCGAGTCAGGAGCTTCTGCTCCAGCAGTCTTGTGTTTCTCATCTTCTGTCAAAGAAGCCAACTGATTAGGGCTGTTACGATTATCCGAGCGCTCGCAATCTGCTCCCGAAAACCTGAGTATGAATCTTCACGACGTCCATGATCGCTGATCTTTATTAATATAGTAGAGTGTAGTAAAATATCGTTTGGGAAATTTGAATTTAAAGTATCAAACACCATTTCTATCTAAATCTGTGTTTTATCAAACTTGTTTATTCTGATCTGTTCTAAATAAAAGTATAAATGATAATGATTTAATACAAATAATTTACATTTTTATACATCCAGTAAAAAGACACACATAGCAGCAAACGTATTAAAAAGAATCGCGCTTCGATCCGTGACTCTAAGTGATCCACAACCTTACAACTGATGCTACATTCACAGCAGCCTCGGCGACACGTGTTCCAGCGACCACTTCCAATGAAAAGTCTGTATAAATGTGTGTTTTAGGTCTCTGCGGTTAAAACTCTTAGAGTTTTACAGCCCGTTTTCAGGCTGTACGTCCAAAACACACGACTATTGTAAGTTAAACCAGTTAAACTTTGACCAGGCTGGGATTCTGATTTGGTACTGATGCATGAACGGCGTCCCTTTTGATTCACTGAGGGGCCAACCGTTTGAAAACTGATCATAAAGAAGGAAAAAGCCTGGAGCAAGATCTGCAGCGCTGTGACATTTCCCACTAGGAACACGTTGTATTGGGAAGCATCAGGTCCCGTGTGAACACCACATGAGAAAAGCCTGTTTAAGAGCCCGTTTTCAGTGTTCTTGAACGCAGCGTGAGAGGCGTCTGTCGTCTCACACAGGTCGTCCTGATTTACCGGGCTTTACTAACTCACTGTGAACATTTCAGAACTAAGGTCACTGGCGCTGCAGGCTCTACTGAGATGCTGAGGAGGAAAACGTTCTTTGCAGAACCAAACTTTGGCCCGTTGAAAGCCTCCTCCTTTCCCAGCATCCAGAGACTTCATCTTCCAGGTTGAGCTTCAGTGTGTGAACGGTCTCTGTACTGAAGAGGTGTTTGTGTGCAGATGCGTTCCGAGAGGTGAGGAAGTACAGCGTGACTGAGAAGGTGGACGTGACCAACAACCCGACCGCCATCGAGCACATTCACATGAAGCTTTTCCGAGCCCAGAGGAACGAGTACATCGCCGGCTTCGCCCTGCTGCTCTGCCTGTGAGTCTGTGCACGCCGACGCCGTACGGGGACACTGGAGGTGCTGCTCGTGCACTGAATGTGTTTGTGTTTCATGGAGGTCGTGGAAATAAAATGATCAGGATTCAACGTCAGTTTAAATATGCAGTTAAATTCTAATGTATCAAAACCTAAAAACTATCTGAATGTGGGGCAGCAACAGCTTTTCAGTTTTTGTTAGTTTTAAATTAGTACTACCATTCTGTTCAAATCTAAAAGTGTTCCAACCTGTTCGTAAACTTGAGATATAGAACATCAGTCAGGATGACAACATTTGTGTTACTCTGTGTCACTTTCATCCTTCAAATGGAGCGATCCAATCCGGTCCTCAGGACGGCTGCTGCGGGACGCTCCGACTGGACCAGAATAGAAGTCCAACAGTCGATCTGAACTCAGAGGAATTTAATGACTGTGTGGAAAGAATGAGCAGCTGACCGTCGGTGCGTTTCTACTGTACTGCACAAATCTTTCTGATTGGACCGATGGCTCCCAGGTGTGAATCTGTGCTGGCCTCTGATTGGATGACCCAGGACTGAGTCAACATGAGGTCCATCATGTTACATCCGATTGACCCAGAGCTCTGTAACCTTTAACAAAAGGGGCATTCGGTCCAGTTTCTGACAGACCAGAACCCAGAGAGATCTGCCAAATCCTTCCTAATTAAAAAAAAACACTTTATTTTGTATGTGGCCATTTAGCTTTTCCTTTAGGAAATGTAGCTTTCAAATATTTAAAACAACTGAATTCTGAAAAAGCTTGATATTTTTCTATAAATGACTTTAACGTCTTTAATTTTGACAGCAGCAAATACAAGTTCCTTTCAAAATAAAACATGCTGTCAAATCCTCCTGCTGCAGCAGATTTAAAGATTTAAGAAAACAAAGTCAAATGTAATGTTTTCTTTCATTATGACAACAACTAGATGCTAGGATGCAGCATATATTAGAATATGCTAAACTCAACTAACTAGTTTAATATTTACAAAAATTGTCAGCACGTTTCTTAAACCCAGAGAGCCAGAATGGACTTGTGGTTCTGGAGCCTCAGGTTGTTGACCTCTGGGTTGGCCTGACAGTTTGGTGCAGTTGGAGCTTGTTGTTGGGCTGGAGATCCATCCAGTTTATGGTTCGTCACAAACTGTGTTTCTGCAGTTCCTTCAACAACAAGTGACACAGGTTCAGTTATGACTTTAGGTTCATGAATAAATGCTGTGAAGTCACACTAGTGTATATTTATGCAGAATGTTTGGTTAGGAATTGAACTCTGGTTCTCTGAGACATGAGGGAGGTATCTCACTATGGGACACGCCCCCATGCACCGCCTCCAGAAGCTTTGTCCACATCACATGACAGAAGATGATGTCTTCTCTAGAAGGACGGACGTCTTTCTGGTCCAGATAACAGACATCACCTTCCATCACCTTCTCAGTCCCTGAAGCAAACTCTCCGAGAGCATTATTGGTAGCTGAACTCACATGAGTCGGTCAAGGCCGGATCTGGCCTGCTGGGTGATTCTATCCGGCCCTCCGGATCATTTTATATTTTAGTTTTTCATGGCCTGATGCTGGCAGCAAACGGCAACACATCCTCACCCCCAGGTCGTCACATTTTGACCCTCTGCATCAAAAATTGACGCCTTTTTCTGACGTGCTGGCTTTTCCAATTAAACCAAGGCTCCCCAACCTCTGGGCCACAAACCGGTACTGGGACATGGAACGCACTGATATCCTAACCTTAACCCAGTACCGGTCAGTTGGTACCAGACACGGACCAGGCTAGGGTTACGGTACCGGCATTAGTTTAATTGAACGAGCATTTAATGTGATGCTGATTGATGTTTTATCAACCCTTCTGTTAAAGACGACAAACCTTCACTGAAATTACAGAGGAAATGGCAGAGACTGAAAATCAGTCGTGTCTGTTTCAGTAGAAGGACGCTGAGGTTGGAACTGCAGGTTGGTGTGAGTGAGGAGGATGCAGGAGACGGATAGATGGGGCAGATGATTTGAGACGGTGCATAAAGGAAACAGCTGATGACGCATTTAAAAAAAAATAAAAAGGAAAACCCTTTGAAGTCTTTCGGAATCCTTATATATATTTTCCAAACCCACTCAATGGTCAAGAATGACTTCAATGTTTCTGTGAGAACATCATACCGCTGATGGGTTTATGTTGTCTCTTTTTCTTCATGCGAATAGCTGAAATTTATTTGAATATTTTTGCTATTCCTGTTTTATTTTGTTTGCCAGAAGTCATTTGCTCAACAGAATCACTAAAAAGAAAGAATCGGAGCTGGACAGAAGTCATGGGAACCGTAATCTTTAGTGTTTCTGGAACGTTTCTGCAGCGGTCCGCAGGTATGCTGGAGAACAAACGTCTCCAACTGTCTCTGGTCTCAGAGCTTCATTCAGTCCTTCTGATGTTCATGTAGATCGGAGCTCATGGGAGGACACTGAGGAACAGTTGATGATGTTTTTAGCTGTTTCGGCTTGTGATTCGGTTTTATATGAAGACAGATTAAACCTTTTGGCGTGTAACCTGCTGAGAGGTTAGTTAAAGCTCCTCTGTCCTTACATCTATTGTTGGCATTTGTTTTCACTGCACTGAAAAGTCCAGGGAAGAAGCTGACGGCCTCCACTTCAGCCGTGAGGTGTTGTGGACCTGAGGTGTGTGGAACTGCTTCACTACTCTACCAAACACTGGGGGGTGCAGTTCTCCTGCTGTTGACATGAGGAGGTTCTGTCTCTGTATGCAGTCGCTCTGCATGGTGACAGACGCTCTTTGCTGTGAAGATCCACTATACATGTGTACGCCAAGCTGTGTGTGATCATTTATCTTTTGATGCATCTATTCATTTTATTTTCTTTACCAGTTGTTGGTTTGTGTCATAAAATGATTTTTATAAAATGATTTTTATGAGGGCTTTCCTCTTTTACCCATTCTGATCTTTCTAAAGCTCAGAGCTTTGTTTCCATAGTCTAACAGTCTAAAATGGCAGACCATTCTTCTTAAGATGCAAGTTTGAAACCAAATTCTTCAGAGTTTATTATCCGTAGGACAAATAGAAATAATGAAAATAACTGTACAGAGTTCCTGAAAGAGATGTGTGACCGCTGACACGTTGTTTCAGTGAGAATTCTCTACAAATGAAGATTTCATCACATTCTAAAGAAGTTGCGTTAAGTTTAGATGGTAAAGACGGTACATAGATCTATTAAAAGGGAACTGAATCCTTTTTTTCTAGTTCTGGTCGCAAATAAAAATGTTTCTATGACATAGGAGCCTTCAGACTGGAGCTTTGTACACGTGCGAGTCCTCCTACGGAGATGGAGACGACTGTGCATGAGCTTCATCTGCTCCTCAGCAGCAGGGGGCGCTCAGCTGTGGTTCTCCGCCTCATGTGATGCAGCAGGTGCGGTAACAGTAGTCGTGCAGGAAGCGCTCCAGTGTTTACCCCGAGCCCTTTAGTCTGGCTCGCTGTGATGTGTGACTGAAGAATTTCCCGCCTCAGCCAAAAAGAAGCAGCGAGTTGTTGGAAGGGCGGAGGTGCCGGCAGCTGTTCTGAGTATTTCAGGCCCGTTGAGTAACCAAAGGTCATATTTGGAACCAAGATGGGAAGAGGCTTCAGTCTTCAGTGGAGCCAAGAATAGTTTAGTCTACCAAGATGACTTTGACTAGTCTGGACTCTTCTAAGTTCTGAGGAGATGTTGGCTCCTTCATGTGGAGCTTCTTTACAACACTCAGTCCACACATGTAGCGTGGGGGAGTAGATAGCTGGACCTCTCTCTGTCTGGGGGGACGTTGAGATGTGTGGTCTCCTGCATGGAGGTGGAGAAAACACTCAGCAGATGAAGTGAAAGTTTTCAGGAAAACCTCCAACCAAACTGGCTTTCATTGTAGGTGGTCAAGCGTCTGTGTGGGGTCATGCTTGACACTAACCAGAGCCTCAGAGGAGTTTGTCTCAGAGATGTCGGCTCAGAGCCCCACTCTTACTGAGAACACTGGAGGTCCAGCAATGTGCAGACATGTCAGGTCTTTCGGTTTTAGTGCAGCCTACAAGTGTCTGCACAAGCAGGCGAAAGGTGAGGGAACCTGCTGCCAGCTCCTGGCATGTGGCAGAAAGTCCCTAAGCAGTGAGCAGATATTTACAAACCGCACATGTTCATGCCGTCAGCAGCACATGACGCTGAGCCACATGGGACTCTGCTGCTGCTGGATGGACCGCTCTTCACGGACTCTGATCTGTTCTGGGGTTGAGTGCACTCTGCAACACGATGCTATAAAGCTGATCCCTGTGCTCAGATGTAGAAAGAATGTTTTTCCTTTCAGAACCCACAGACGGTAAAATTCAGCCCTATTAATGTAAGGGGCGGGGCATCTGCTGTGTGGTTATATCTGACTGGACAGGAAAGAGAGAACACAAACATTTGTTGTAAAACTAAGACATTTTTAGGTTGTGCAGGAAAGATGAATGAAATAAAACCATCTGGAGCAGGAAAACACACAACCCTGGAATTTATCTTATTTTGAAAGGTTGAGGAAGTGGGAGATGTGTTTACATCTTGTTAGAGTAGCGATGGCCGTTCTCTGCACCCTCTCCTCCTATCCCTAAATATAAAGGTTGGTGGGAGGGGCTTAAAGTCTGGTCATATGGATCCTAAATTGAGCCAAAGCAGTCTGAACCTTTAGCAGCAGAACTGACCCCCGCCCCCATCCTTACCTATAGGCCCTTTTAAAAAGAGGGTTTTAAATCTACAGACTAAACATAGATGGTATCTGACTCCAGAACTGAAACCAGCTGTCGAGTCCATAAAAGGTGAGAAGGCTCTGCCTCTCCTCTAGTTTAAGAATTTCTAGTAAAGTTTGGTTATCCTGCAGAATGAGAGTGATAAGTTCTGTTTAGAAAATATGAAGACGGAGCTTCTCTGTTGAAAGCTTTATGTCTATAGAATGTTTAAATCTACACTATATCACCAAAAGTATTGACCCACCATCCAGATGATCAGAATCAGGTGTCCTGATCACCTGTCCTGCCCACAGGTGTAGCAATCATCTCAGACTGTTTCTACAAACATCAGTGAAAGAATGTTCCTCTCTCAGGATCTCAGTGAATTCCAGCGAGGAACTGTCAGAGGATTCCACCTTCACAACAAATCCAGTCCTGAAATGTCCTAAATGTTCCACCGTCACCTGTCAGCTCTACCAGAACAACATGGAAGAGTTTAGGAGCAACAGAAACTCAGACACCAAGTGGTCGACCACGTAAACTGATGGAGAGGTCAGAGGATGATGAAGGTCAATCACTACAGAGCTCTGACCTTCATGTGACCTTCAGATCAGCCCAAGTTCAGAGAGCTTCATGCATCCAGACACACATCACCAAGTCGATGCAAAGTGTGGATGCAGTGGAGTAAAGCACGTCGCCGCTGGACTCTAGAGCCATGGAGATGCCTTCTCTGGAGGGAGGAGTCATCTGGAAATCTGATGGACCCGTCTGGGTTTGGAGGTTGCAGGAGAACGGGACATTTCAGACTGCATTGGTGGAGGAGGAATGATGGTGTGGGCTTGTTTTTTAGGCCCCCTAGATTCAGTGAAAGGAACTCTGAATGAAACATTTTGGACAATTCCGTCTCCAACCTTGTAGGAACAGTTTGGAGCTTCTTCTTCCAATGACTGAGCACAAAGCAAGGTCCATAAAGACATGGAGGACAGAGTCCTGGCCTGCACCCCATAGAACATTTAGGATGAATTAGAGCAGAGACTGAGAACCAGACCTTCTCCATCAACATCAGGGTGACCTGAACAATGAGCTTCTGGAAGAAGAATTCCTACAAACTCTCCTCTACCTTGTGGTTCCCAGAAGAGTTGAAGCTGGAATATCTGCAGAAGGTGGACCAGCATCATCCTGAACTCTATGGGTCAGGAATGGGACCACACTAGAGTTTATATGTGAGTCTAGGCAGGTGAGACAAAACTTTTGGTAATCTAGTGTATTTTTCAGAATCAACTGTGATGTTTTCTACATGAATAAGAAAAGGTTTATTTTATTGACCGACACCAATATTAAACTAAATAAGGATAAAGTTTGTCTGTCCTGACCCACTGATTGTATTTAATGCCTAAGAACAAAGGAATGTCCTCTTCTCTGAAGGAACAGTAATCTGTTCAGAGTTGTAGTGTGAAGTCAGTGAGCAGAAATGCTCAGAACATGTTTTCAGTGCAACGGATGGTTGTTACCTGCAGTCTTGGTCCTCCAGCCTGTGAGGAACAGCAGTGGACTCCCTTCATTTTTGACTGACCTGTACTGGAGATGAAACTCCTCCTGAGAACACAGACAGGTTTATGTGGCACATTCAGCCTGACATTCAGATGTGGAAACATTGCCCAATCCAATTTTAAGACGGACATTTTTTCTACTTTAAGCTTTGACCCTGTAGGATTAAATCAATCCCACTTTGATCCAGCTGCACATCAGACAGGGAGATCTTTGTAGCCATCACACTCTGCAGCTCCGCCCCTCCATGGATCTATCGTCAGCAGAAAGGACGTCTGTTTGCATCTGTAAAGTCAGTCTGCTCATGAAGCCGTAAACAAGCAGGCAGTTCTGTGGACTCTGTTTCTGTGGAAACGGTTTTGGTGTCTGAGCTATTTTAGGGAAGAGTTCCTGAAGCACTCGACCACGGTGAAGCACGGGACTCTGACGGCGTTCAGAGACCAGAGATTTCCTGCTATGACCTGCTTCATCTCTGGTTCATCCCAGACGGTTTCAATACTATTCTCTTGTCATTTACAAAAGAACGGAAGTATATTATGTATTCTTTTCTCTGTTTCTGTAGATGTGGTCTCCAGACATGTAAATGTCACCAGAGAATACATGTTTTAAATTTATGTTCAAAGATGTGTGAGTGTATATTTGTGCTCTCAAATACTTAGTGATCCGTTACACCCTTAATCTGAACTAAAGTCAAACTTTGATCAATAAAAGTTCTGCATCATTACATTCAAACATTTTCAAAACGGCCAGAAAAATTACTGAATGTATTTAAATCAAAATTGATTCATTAATTCAAATGGATTATGCTTCTGAAGTCAGTGTTTAATGAATCAGATGAGAAGCTAAAGGAGATCTCTTAGAAATGTTGGACTGAAGGTTAAGTTTAACAAGACATTTGGTTTAATACCATATGGTATTTAAAAATCAAACTGACTCCGTACTGGGCAGTGATGATGTTTTCTTTTTGGACTGTATCCCTCACATGTTAGATTGACGTTGTCTCCAGCTTGTTGTGTTTCTGACTGTTGTGTTCTGATGCCCGTTTGTTTGCAGACTGCTGCGTCGTCTGGCGACTCTGCTCTCCCAGCAGGCCTCGCTCATGGCTTCCAACGAAGCCTTCAAGAAGCAGGCGGAGGGCGCCAGCGCCGCAGCCAAGAAGTACATCGACGACAACGAGCTTCTTCAGGAGGTGAGCTTCTCCACAAACGGCTCCATCAGGACAGAGATTTTGTTTGGTTTCTTTCGTGTTGGGACGCTCTCATGAGTTTTTGTTCTGTAATGCTGCTCCTGCTGCTGCTCACCTGAGCATCAGTGCAGCTTGTTTTGAAACAGGTATATGTTCATAATGTCCAGCTGTTCAGCAGGGAGAACCAAAAACCAAAACTTATTTTGGAAAACCTTTCAGGACACTTGGAAGACATGAACAGGAAATGCTTGGAGCACAGGACTCCTCTGGTGTCACTCCATGGCTCCTCCCACAACCATACCAACCACATTATCCATCATTGTTAGAAGATTTAGTCACAGAAAAACATTGAAACAATAAGATTATCTATCAATACATTTAACACTCATTAGATCATAAATTCAGAGAACAACAACCTTAGCTTTAGAAGATCGACCATCTTTATTACTTAGTCCTTAACCAGCAGGCGCTTCCAGGGAAAGAGGAAGTAGAATTCTCATAAACTGAAAGATGAAATGTTTGTTAGAAGGTAACCAAACACTATATCAGCTGTTTTTGTTTATAAATGGAGCTTTAAAAGTTCTTTCTTGTTGTTTGTTGCCAAATTTGACAAATTAAAATAAACTTGTTTAATTATTTAAAATATTGTCTAAAACCGTCTGTGTGCTGCCCCCTACAGGCTGTATAACAGTTCAATTTTGTGATTGGTCAACTGCTGTAAGTCTCAGAAGTTTCATGTCATCATGCTCTGCAGCTCCGGTATAAAAGCCCCGCCCATCTTTCATTCTGTAATGGTCAGTCGTTAGCTTTAGCTTTAGCGTTAGCGTAGCTCGTAGGTGTTTTACCTTCAGTTGTCAAAAGTCTCCTGGTTTACTCAACTTTCCAAAGGTTGTGGAAGTTATGGAACAGAGGTTGGGTGTAGTTGGCCTTGTCTGTCCTGGTGATGGATTTAATGAACGTTTCATTCTGGATTGTTTGAGACGTTAGCCTTTATTAGCTATGATGCTAGCAGCATTTTACCTCTCTGATCTCCTTCAGACCTTTTTTTTTTAAATATGGGCTGAGGATGGAGTCGGCCTCCAACTGCCCTGATTGGTGACCCTTTAACCGTTCATGGTGATGGAGTTCAAACCAGTTCAATCTCCGCATCATCCGCTCACTTTCTGAGATGTTTTTATGTGCAGCACTTTCAGCTGTTTCCTTTAACATGAAAGGTGCTAAATAAATAAAATCAATTTGAATTTGAGAGGCAGAGAAACCTGCACTGAGTGGTACCGACCCCCCCCCCCACACTTTGTTCATAGCTGCGGTTGTAGTGCGTTTCCTCTGGAAGGTAATGACCCGCCCACAAACACGCGGAGTTCACTGCAGGCCTGCTTTGACTCTGGGGACATGCTTCAGGTCAGTGAAGCGGGTCACCCTGAAGCTGCCCGACTGCAGCGGGGGGGCTCTGCTTCCATTGGGGGGTTGGTTGGCTGCTGATCTCCTGGTTAGGATGCGTTCCTGTTAGGCTCCCACATCCATCAACCTTCTCATCTTTCTGTTGACCCGTGAAGCAGCTGCAGATGCAGCCATGATCCCTAAATCCAGTTGTTCCTGAACTCTGGTGGCATTCTGACCTTCACAGCGTCAGAGTGGCGAGGAGCTGGCATGGCCCCGCCCCCGGAGTCCTGCAGCCACAGCTCACTTCCCTCACATGCTCTGAGGTAATGCGACCCGTGATCTGCTGCTAAAGAGGGCCAGCGTCGTGCACGGGAAGCTTCAGGGTTTGGTCCCGTTTCAGAAACGCTGCATGGGCAGCTGGAAAAATGTCTTCATTCTTAAAGTGTGTTTCCCAAAAATGGCGATGATTCAGCGCGCCGGCGTGACTCGAGGGAACATCACGTTCAGAGTTTCTCCATCGCTGCCAAGTTTAAACTAAATCTTTTGTTGAGGACACTTGGAAAAACATGTGACGGCGTTACTCATGGAGTCAAATCTGAAGCAAAAATCTGGGTTTTTCCTGAACTGTTTTACAGCTAAATATTCTGACTTTATGAAACATTCCTGAGAAAGTTAAAGTGTCAGCTTTTGGAGACTGGAGATGCCATCAAAAACGTTTGAGGCCTCTTTAAACATGCAGAACAGACTGGAACACGCTCTCTGTATGTTCTTCCTCCAGCACACGCTTCACATTCACTTCCTCCTTGTCATGTTTTCACTTTTATTTAGTCTGTACTCCTAATGAAGTTTCACTTTTCTGCAGTCAGGTTTTTCACAGCAGCAGTTGTAGCTTTCAGTCACATGCACACTCAGACATGCACGCTCAGACGTGCACGTCGGCGGCAGCAGGTGTGCCTGCAGATCAGATGACCTGCTCACTGTAAGGCCTCACACTGTATTTATACGCACAGGGCCGTTATGTCACCTTGAGTTACGGGGGTCCCTTCACATGTGGGGGGCTGACCTCTGACAGGGTTCCTGTGACCCTGAGCTCCTGTAAGAAGACCTCCTCAGGAACCTGATGTCCTCTGTGCAAACATGTAGAAACGTGAGGCGGGAACGAAGCAGAACTCTGATTTCCTTTTGGGTTTTGGTCCTCGACACGGACCAGTTTAAAGGAGAAAATATTTTCACGTTCAGTCTGAACGGGGCTGAAAATCTATTTAGAATAAAAAGATTCTACAAGAAATGTAGTTTAAGAATGTCTGAAAATATAAGATTTTTTTTTTTTTTTTTAAGGATTCAATGAAAGTTTTTGATTTGTAGAAGTCTCTGATTTTAAAATATTCCATAAATAAGTCATTACATGCCTTTTCCCCCCATAGAATGTCGTTTTAACATCAATCCAGACTCGGATTCTCTTTCAGGACAAACAGATTCATCATATTTAATCTTTACATAAATCCTCATTTGTTTTGTTTTTTTTACACTAAAGAACATTTTCTGTGTTAAAGTTTCTGAACATAATTCAGCTTTTCTATAATTCTCAAAACTTCCTTTTCAAGTTTCCACAAATCATCAACTTTATTGGATTTCATCTTCATTCTCTGTAAAATGTTTGAACTTTCTGATGATTTTCTCTGTAACGTCAGCGTGGAGGCTAACAACCGCGCGCTAGCTTCAGCTACGTCTGACTTTAAGGTGGTATGGATAAATGAAGCAAAATAAAATGAGGAAACCGTCGTAGAACTGGTATTTTGTAAATGTAATATAAATCCACATTTCTCAAACTTTATTATCTGTGTGAACCAATTCTGTCCCTGCGATTTAGCCAGAGCGTCTTCTGCTATACGAGAACAACTGTCTGAATAAATCCGTATGTGGAGGAAACTCCTGGTTGAGTCTGTGATCAGCAGCTTATTGTTCTCTGACGTTGAAGACTCTTATTATGTTTCCTCTCTGGATCTTTTCTCCCTGAAGAAACTTTCCAAACATGTTTTTTTGTTTAGTTTTTGTTCCCTTTCAAGCTTTCAGCTACTAGCTTAGCAATCCAGGTAGCCGCTGTAAGTCACATGACCAAAACGGACGTGAACAAAATCTTTTTCCAAATAAAACTTCTTTCAGGATTAGAAAAAAAAAAAAAACGGAAAATAATCTGTTAGTTTATTTATTTCGTTTTTTTCCTGTCTGGTACCGATGGACCGGTACCGATGGACCGGTACCGGTCCGCGACCCGGGGGTTGGGAGAAGAAACCGATAACAGGAGGCGACTCTGGAAAAGGATCCCTTTGGCTTGCCGTACTGTCGTCCCCATGCGTGATCCGTACTGATCAGGGATCATTTGTGATCTGTTACACCCCTCTCAACCAGATCCACTGTAGATGTTCAGCCTTCATGCTCATGACGTGTTGGAGAACCAAACTGGATACCGAGTGACGACGTGATGGAGCGTCTCCGGCGGCTCTGGAGTCGCTTCTTTAGATTCTTATGGGAGGATTGAAACACAAATGTTCACCTTCAGTCCTCTAAGCTGTCCTGTTGAAACTCTTCATTTTAAAACGTGTAGATGTTTGTTCACACATTCATCAGATTATTTCGACACGTTCCTACCAGCCTGCGTTTCCCTGAGGATGAGATGGAGACGCTTTCAGACCAAACTCATGCTGGGCTGACCCTGCTCTCCTCAGGTCATCTGCATACATGCAGCAGTTTGCTTCTTCTGTTTGGTTCTAACACATTCTCAGAGCCGGAGGATCTTCTTGATCCTGAGGAGTCTGGTCCAGGTTGTGCTGTCAGAACATCTTGTGCTCTGGACCTCTAACACGCTCTTTTCTGCAGAAACTGCGTGCAGCTGGGATTGAGGTCCCAGAGGGCGGGAAGAAGGGAGCTGGTCCACAGGAGGAGAACAAAGTGCTGAAGGAGGAGATGAAGACGCTGAAGGAGGAGCTGGAGACCACCAAGAAAGGTGAGAACTGAGGAGCTGGGAGGGTCTGGATTAGAGAGTTTTAGAGACTGATTTTTAAACACAGACATGGAAGTTTTGTTCCTTCTGGGTCTTAAAAATGTAAGAATTTGGAAATAAGGCCTTAAAAAGTCTTAAGGTTTGATATCTGTCTTAAAATGAGTTCAATTTCAACCTTTTCTGAATGAATTTTTAAAGCTTTAGATCGTTACGCTTGACTAAAATGTTTTTGTTTTCAACAAATTACAAATGATTCAAATGTCCATATTTCTGCTCTCTTCATCTTACTTTGGGTCACCTGTAACTGCACCAGCACACGTTTTTTATCAGTAGGATCCATTCTGTTTCATTTAGCCAAGAGAACATGTCCGTGTACTGTTTCTGCTTTGATTGGTGTCTGCACCAAAATGGAAGTAATGAAGGTAATTCTAGTAATTGTAATTTGATGACTGAAATTTGAACAGTAATTTGTTACTCCGTTACTGACGAGTAATTGTTCTGAAATTCATGAATTTAGTTTTCGTCCATCGGGCTGAGAATTAGACAGAGAAATGTGACTTACAAAGTCTTGAATTGAACTGGAAGAGACGTTGTGACTCGTGAGACGTGTTGGACTGGAAGAGTCGAGTTATGGATGAATGTTTGTCCTGCAGCTCTGCAGAAGTCTGACAGTGACGTTCAAGCCATGAAGAAGCAGGCGGAGAACCTGACGGTGGAGTATGACCGACTGCTGGAGGAGCACAGCAAACTGCTGGTAACACACAAGCACACACACGCACACACCCACACCCCCCCACACACACACCCACACACACAAAACAGCTCTGGACACACAACAAACTGTAGCTTTGACCTGAGAAGTCTGACGAGAATCATTTGAGAACGAGCAGAGAACAGCAGGAAGCTCCTTCTGATGAATGTGTGGAAGTTCTTCGTCTGCTGACGGTGAAAGGAGTTTGTTTGTGGAACCACGTCATGGAGTCCAGTCCAGGATGAGCCGTGTCTTCTTCCCTATAGATTCAGTTCAGCAGAGACATGAACCCTGAGATCATGTGACCGACCTCCATCCTGGCTGGACATGGTTAAAGCTAACAGATGATTTTGGAGACGAACTCTCCTGGAGCCAGTGGAAGGAGAAAGTGTTGATCTTAAATCCAGAACTTTGCAGATTAAAGACACATTAAGGACACTCCCCTGAGACTGATGTGTTAACCCTTTCACACCTGAGGCGTCGTCTGTGACGCTTAAACATAAAATCATTACTGTAACTTTTCAACCATCAACAGGATCATCCAGTAGATTGAAGGAGAAAAGTGTCTCATCGAGCCTCTTTTCTCCTTCAATCTACTGAATGATCCTGTTAACCATTAAAACTTACAGTAAATCAAAGAACAGAATCACTGGAGCTCTGGTTCCTGTCCTGCACCCTCAGCGCTGTCTGCAGGCATCCTCTTCTTACTCCCTGTGTTCTGTCTGCAGGCATCCTCTTCTTACTCCCTGTGTTCTGTCTGCAGGCGAGCAGCGACAAGAAATCCGACTGATGGACTGAAGGTTGCTTCCGTCTGTTTCCCGCCGGCTGCGTCTTCATCATCTCTCACGTGTCAGCGGACTCTGCTCAGCTGTGATTGGATGACGATCATGTCCGTCAGCCTGTTCTTCTTCAGTTCTGCTGCTGCATGAGTTTTTCTGTTTTTGTGATCGGTTCGATGGTGTTTCTGCAGCATTCTTCTTCTTCTTCTCTGCTGGACTTTGTCTCCCATTAAGGCTCCTGTTGCTTCATTCTGGGACGTTTCCTGAATGTGGAGCCGTCGTCCTCCAGTGGATGGTTTTCATCGTCGCCTCATTCCTCTTCATCACATTCATCACAGATGGTAACGGAGGATGTTCTCTGGTGCAGCGTGGACTTCTGTTGTCATTGAAGTAGAGATGGACGCCACTCCTCACCTCGCTGTTTGGAAATGTTTTTGTCAATGGATTAAAATGTTTCTTAGATCCACATGTTTCTGCTGGTTTGCTGTTTCCACTCAGTCTCTGCTTCTACTTCCTGAAGACCATCTTCATGAAACTTCAAAGCTACTGTTGGGTTCTGAGAAACCCTGACCCGGATGTTATCACCCACATGGTGCTTGTTGGGTCTCTGCAGAACTAAATGTGTTTCAGTAAAAAGAAATGTAGTTTTGTTTCACAATCGGCTCAAACTATTGGAAACTTTTCAGAGTGAAAGACTTTGAAAAGAGTCATTTGTTTTCCAAATGAAGAACAAATGAATCATTTTAGATCTAAATTCTTAGATCTAACTTATCCAGCCTTTAACTCTTCTCTGATTGGCTGCCCTTTAACACAAATGTTGTTGAGTTGTGTCCAAAGTTGAGCTCCACATGGAAACCTGAGCGGACGTGTTCAGGTTGTTTGTCTGAAGAGCTGCAGAGACGACCGTCTGCCTTCAGCTTCTGGACTTTTTACAGTTCATCAAGTAGATCCTCAGATTAATGACTCCAGAGTTGGTGTAGAACAGCAGTCTCCAACATTTAGCAGAAGACGAACCGTCTGGGATCATTTTCCACAGATCAAAATCCTATTTTAGCCTTTAAGAAATTTAGATTTGTAATAATTACCTTATTTTGTTAATGGTAAATATGAATAAGGTTTATTGTTTTGGCTTGACCAAAATGAAAAATAGAAGCTAGCATTTCTCAAAATGTGATTATTTTTTACGATTGACAGAAGTTAAAATAATAGATTTTCAAAATAAAAGATGTCCCGTGCCAAACGGTATCATCTCAGTGCAGCTCTGAACCAATGTGATCCAGCATAAAGAACTACGTCCTTTAAACTCATCAAAGATCAAAGTATTTAAAATCTGAGCCTTCTGGAGCAAACGAGACGTCTTCAGGTCATCAAGGAGGGAACATCCTTCATAGTTCATCATCTGTGCACCTCAACCATAAATGTACAAACCTAACCAACATCAGTTAAATGTTGAGTGAACCCTTCTTAAAGAAATATTATTACTTTGTCTTTAACCAGAGAGCCACAATGGAGAGAGAAAAGAGCTGAATGTGGTTCTGGAGCTTCTGCTTCTGGAGCAGCTGGTTCTGGAGCTTCTGGTTGTGGAGCTGCTGGTTCTGGAGCTGCTGGTTCTGGAGCTGCTGGTTCTGGAGCTGCTGGTTGTGGAGCAGCTGGTTCTGGAGCTTCTGGTTGTTGAGCTGCTGGTTCTGGAGCTGCTGGTTGTGGAGCTTCTGGTTCTGGAGCTTCTGGTTGTGGAGCTGCTGGTTCTGGAGCTGCTGGTTCTGGAGCTGCTGGTTCCAGACCCACGGTCTAGAATTTCCTCCAGAATCCAGAAAAACTGAATTTCATAGTTTTGATTTGGTGAATTCCAACATGAAGAACTCCTTTCAAATAAACCAAATCGTCGTGTAAAAGGTTGATAGATGAGGTTGATTGGAGATTAAAAGAGTTTTAAAATGTCATCAACAGTTTCTGCTGATCTCCAGGCAGCCGTCAGGACGATGTCTAAAGAGTTTGAGGGACCGCCGGCGGTCTGTGATCCTCCTGTTTCAGGAACTAAACTTAGCCCTCCATCCTCGCCTCCTCCTGCAGCTGTGGGTCTGAGCAGCACGTGCACGCTCTCATCGCGCACGTTCCTGACAGCAGGAGACCTAAAGACCTCCGATATTTGACGAAAGTATTTAAAAACCGGATAAACGGAGGAAGACGTCAGTCACTCCAAACCTTTGTGGCGTCAGCACGCAGAGAACTTCCTGAAGGCAGAAAGATTCGTTTGAGACTGGAGGGAGTGAATGTGGAACCGATTCTTCTGCAGAACAACAGAAACTAGCAGGAAGAGGAACTTTGGGGTTCTGGTGACCCATTTCCCGCTCCTGCAGTCCCTCCACAGCTGGACCTAGTGCATGAATCTCTCAGAGGAGTCTTCAGATCACACGACCGGAAAAAAAAACTCAGATTTGTGTTTGTAGTCGGGATGAAGAAACGATCCTGTGATCTGTGAGAAGAAAATACACGTTTGAGAGAGAATGTGGGGCGATTGAAACCTCTGACCTTCAGGGTCACGGAGGTCAGGGTCGTAGAGGAAATATTCTGTGTGACATGGACTGAACTGAGATTATAGTTTATGTCAGGTGAGTCTCTCCTTCATTTTGACTCACATCTTAGTTTACATTAGAATGGAACTGACTGTATAAGAGAACTGGACAGAGTGAGTGTGATGTCATCCATAAAAAGTGTTTTACTTTCAGCTCCAGCCAAAATAAATCCATTCCGTCACCATTTTCACGATACAGACGGCGACCTGTCGGAGCCAAACATCGTTGGTTAGCAGCGATTGGACCGAGTCGGTCTGAGTCATCGTTTCTATGGCAACCAATCAGGAGAGAGCTTGTTGGAAGGCCACACCCCCTTTCACTTGAAAGCAGACTTGAGAGAATCTGTTAAACATTTTGAATGTTTGATGTGTGACCACATGCTTTTATGGAGGCGTCTGATTGGCCAGTTTGTAACTTGAATAACTCGATGAGTGGAGGATCGTGGTGCAGAGGTGGAGCGGTCGACCTCTGATTGGAAGATTGATGGTTTGGTTCCCGCCCTCCCAATGTGTTGTTGGTAAAGTCCCTGAACCCCACGTGGCTCCTGGTGGTGACAGGTTGATGTCAGCCGCCATCAGTGTGTGAATATGAGTGTAAAGCACTTACAGGAAGTAGGAAAATGCTATTTAAGAATACACGGTTTATTATTCAACGTTTACAGGAAAAATATCAGGAAAAAAAAAGATTAGCAGGATGTATCAGATCAGGAATGTTTATTCAGACCAATCAAATGACAGCTGTTTATTTATCTGTAGAACTCTGGGGGATTTTAGCCTCTTGGAACTACTTCCTGTTCAGGAGCCACTCAGTCCAGTTCTCATGTACAGTCAACACAGTTCTGTCTCCTTCAGGTCAGAAGCTGGTGGGACAGGAAGCAGTGGAGAACATTCATGCATGAGACCCCCCCCAAAGACTCCTCAGACACGCAGCTGCTGGTCATCACATGAGTTTATTGCAGGTCTGAGTCATGGATGAAGAGCGGTGATCACAGCGCTGCACAGCATGGAGGCGGTCGTAGCTCGGTCGGGGCTCACCGTGGACTCCTTCATGGACCTCAGGGAGGTCCCGGCTGGTGAGCGGTCACACGGCGCCCCGGTGCATCACTGCTACAGGTACACTTAGCTTCTCAATCATCTAGTCAGCTTTGAATGGAAGACTGCGATTAACAGGAAGTCACACAGACGAGTTCACCACAAGATGGCCGACGCTGGGATGAATGCAGGACGGCTTTTGGGCGGGAAACACGGGGGTCTGATTCACCGTTCAGACGATCAAAACTCATCTGAGTGGCTGCTCTGAAGAGACGGCAGCCATTCCTCTCTACATGTAGTCGATCCTTTTGGCCACCTGGTGGCAGCAGAGAGGACCAGAAAAGAACCTCAAAGGCATCACCTGCTTCATGAGGATCTTCAGAGGGTTTTTAATGCTCCTGTTTCCAGCCCAAATGTCAACGCCTCTCCACCAGAGGAGAGCGCCCCCTGCTGACACTGCTCTGACATTTCTGCTGCTCCTCCACAATCATCTGTCAGGTCAACAGAACAAACCATGAAACACAAAACAACATCTATTTCCTCTAAAGTTTTGCTTGTTCTTTTGTTATTTAAGATTAAAAAACATTTGGCAATGTTTTTGGCTGTAAGTGGTTAGTAATCTACAGTTAGAAAGAGGCTAGAAAAGGTTCGGAGCTGCTCTAAGTTCATCAGAGTTTCGGCACAGAAACAGACTCGGGTCGGGCTCCAGCGCTCAGACTGCTTTCTCCCAGGAGGATTTTAGAGATGTGGACAAAAAAAACCCTTTTGTCATTTAAATGTTTGAAATGTGGACTTTTTTTTAGCTCCTTCTGTGACAAATCTGCTGCAGACTCATTTTTGGGGTGAGTTGGGTCAAATAAACTGAATGAACAGACATGAGCTTCTGCAACCACATGTGGTTTGAACACTGTGTGCACGTAACTGTGCACGTGGTAGTGTGAGGAAGCCCAGCCCTCGGTCCGGGGCAGCTTCAGACCATCACAGGTTGTGGGTCTGTGTTGCTTCAGCACAAACACTACAAGAACAGGACTTTCATGAAACGCCTGTGGACCAATGCCATCTTATCACCTTATCTCAGGCTCCGCCCCCTGCTGTGTCCAGATGGAGAGCCGAGTCAGTCTGTTATCCTGAGTTGTTCTGGCGAGTTTGTCTGCTGTTTGTGGCGTGAATCAGCTTTACCGCCGTCTGATCCTCCGTTTTTAGTTACACATTTTTGAAGACTAACTGGAGATCTTCTCTCTGCTGGAGGGACTGGAAGTGTGAGGAAGCACAGACTGTTTTCTCTGTTTTTTACTGTGGGCGGAGCCTTCAAACACGGGGAATCTCATTCCTGGTTTAAGAAAAAAGCGGATTTTCACCCGTCAGATTACTGAGGTGTGAATAAAACCAGGAAATGAAACATTTTTGTGCAGATGATATTCCGCTGTTTCTCAGAATTTTACAAAAAAAAAAAAGGTCTATTCAGCCTTTCTGTTCATCTTGACGTCCTGTCCCATTTTAGTCTGTTGCCAAGTTTGAAAAAAAAGAAAAACAAAACAAAACACCCTTAAACGTCTCTAAATGCAGCGGCAGACATCTGAGAGGGATAAAAAATCATCTAAAAGACACTCAAACATTTGAAAGAATATAACTCTAACGTACATAGAAGTTCCCTTTCAGATCAGCCTCTTTGGGCTTTACATCACATAGGCTCCGCCCCCGAGCTGCGTGTTCACATGAGCCGGTTGGGCGCCACCTCAAAGCGTCTCAGCACCAAACCCGGTCAACAACATTTGGGAGGTTTGTTTGGGTTAACAGGATCAGAGTTGTCCCACTAATGCTAAGGGGACTTTTATTTTGAAAGGTTTAAAAAAGGAAGTGGCGCCTCCGTGCCGCCCGTCTCCACCGGCTACACCTGAACATTCAGCGAAAGTCATCTCAAGTGCAATCAAATACTGCATCAAATATAGATACCACTTAAATATATTCAATATATATCTATTTGTTCGATGTTTGTTTCAGCAAAATAAACTTCTGATCATTTTACAATATGTAAAATAAAATATGGTTTCTGTCATATTTCTCTCAAAGTGCACGCGACATTATTTACCAACAATGTGCAAATGGATCGGCCCGTTCCACGCATGCCCCCCCCATTGGACGGATGCTCTGGAGGTAAGACGATGATGTAAGGCAACACTCGGGGGTGGGGGGTGCTCGGGCTCTCATCTGACCCCCACAAACTCCCCCTGACCCCCCAGGAGC